>NC_041380.1:133179357-133183148 GCF_002162155.2 Triticum dicoccoides
TTGCTTGTCATCAATTTAAATTGGTGAAGGATACGCATAATATAATTCTTATTCTTGTTTCATCCAAGTGATTAATTCCTTATTCTGGAGGTTCATCAAAAAATTCTTGATTTCAGTTGTTCATCTTTCTTTCCGGAGTTCCAAGTTTTTCTCAGTTATATCATCGCGAAGCTCCATCTAATCAATGCAAGGATTCATCTTATTCTTTTCAAGCTTCTTTTCCTTGAGACCTTCTTTTAACTATCCGGAGTTCTTCGAGAGTTTCTTCATGGTGGTTCGTCAAGGATTCCTTTCATGCTTCAATTGTCCTCAAGATTTCTCTCGAAGTTATGATCCGCCAAGCTATACTCAAAATTTAACATGGTGTTCAACACATGTATTGTTTTGAGGAGTTCAAGTATTCTTCATTTTGCATTCCAAAGTTCAATCCCTTCTCCCTTATCTTTTGAGGTGGTGTTGTGTCATTCTTGATAATTTCCCTTCGTGTTTCATGATTCACAAGTTATCAAGAATGAGGTATTTTAAATCCATTAATCTCTTCGTTGGAGTTATCTTGTGTCATATTTCACCTTAAGCCTCCCCTAAGGATTCTTGCTATTTATGGTGCTTATAAATGACCCAAGTTCTTCATTTATCCTCCCACTGAATAAGTTTCTCGTCTCCTTGTTGATATCAATCCAATCTATCGTTTCTGTTAGTGGCAGAATTTCACCTCATAATTATGAGAAGTTTTCCATAAGTCCACTACAAGTTTATTCGTTTCGTTGTTGATTTTCCAACAACTCCGTTATAACCTTCTTGGAAGGGTGTTTTCCAAACTCATTTGTGGTAGAAGCTGGCATTTTCTTCTCTATTGTTTTCATTCCACTCTTTTGTTCCGGAGGCATTGTGATGTTGCTCACTTCGATCTATCATCCCATTTTTGTCAAAGATCATATTCTTTCCTTTGCTTATCCATTCAACCGGAGTGTCGTGCCCTCTCCTCAAGTTCTTTTCATCTTATCAAGTCTTGCATCTCCTTTCAGTCGGAGTGCTGCCCAAATTATATCATTCTTATTCCTTCTCTATCTTGTTTTAACCGGAGTGTTGTGGCTATCATTCCTCTTCTAACCGGAGTCTCATCCAAGTGCTTTCATTTTCCCAAGTTCATATTCTTTACCTTCCATTTCCAACCGGAGTGTTGTCATAATTGATCCTTATCGTTCCTTGAACATCTCGTTTCTACCGGAGTGCGTGCATGTACTTCTTGTCCATTGCAACCCTTTTCTTATGTCTTTCAACCTACAAGGCTCTAGTAATGTTCCTTGTTCCTCTTTTCTAACGGAGTGTTTTCAACTTTGTTCATCTTCGTTGTATTCTTTCTTTCAATTTGTTCAACCTCGCAAGGTTCTTTGGTTTCACTCATTTGTCAAAAGTAGCAACTTAGTTTTACCTTTTCCCCTTCCTCTTCTGTTTCCCCCGGTGCCATCCTAGATCTCGGTACGAGATCCTCTTGTAGCGGTGGAGTGTTGTGACGCCCCAAGACCGATGCTTCAGATGCCTTCCATGTTTTCCGAGTTTCCTCGGGTGATTTGTTTTGTCTGTTGCATTCATCTTTGCATCATGTGCATTGCATCATGTCATCATGCCATCTTGACATTTCTTTTTTTAAACTCAACTAAATAAATCGTATGGATCTTCGTTCCATTTAAATTGAGGGATATTCACAATGGTGATTTCTCTTTAGAACATACACTCCCAATATTATTAGGGAGCTATATTAAATATTCCATTGTTTTGGAATCACCCATGAACCCACTTGCATATTAAATCCCTTGGTCTTTTCTTCTTCAAGTTTTGACTCTCTAGCCTTGCCAATAATTCTTTTACCACTTTTTGGAGCTCTACCAAAATTCTCAACATTTTTGGATACTCCTAAAACCTCGTCCTAGCTCAAACCATTTGAATTAAATTCAAATGAATTTGAATTTAATTTCTGCATTCATGCCACTTCTTTTTTTCCTGTGTTCAAGCACATTTTCGCAAGTCCAGGAAATTAAACCCATTCCCAAATTCCTTCCCAAATTCTTATTTTTCTCTCTTTTGCTTCCTTCCTTTTCCCCCTGTTTTGAGAAGAAAAACTAGAGAGAGAGGAGAGAGTCAGTCCATTTAGGCCCTTGTGTTTAGCCACAGCCTAGGCCAACCGCACCCAGGCCGGCCCATTCGTTTTCCTCCTAAGGTGCAAGGCCCAGTCGCGCCCCGTTAGCCTAGCGATCCCTCCACTCTCTCCCTCTCCCTCGTCTCCCCTCGCGCCGCCAGAACCCCATCCCGATCGATACCCTCCTCTCCTATGTTCCTCCTCGCGCCGCTAGGGGCCTCGACTCGATCCCCTTTCCCCTTCTCTCGATTTCCCTCCTCCTCTCGTTCTCTCCCTCCCGCAACGATGCACTCGCACCCATCGCCTGCTGCCATCTTGCTCAATCCCCATCTCACCCATCTCCCTCGCTCCAGCCACCCCGCAACAGAGCACCACGAGCGCCGCCCTACTGTGAGCCCCTTCATGCCACCTCCTCACCCCCACCTTGCCTCTACCCCGTTGGCTTGCGACACCGCCGCCGACCTCCGCCAGGAGCCTGCAACCCCTACGCCTCCTCCCACGCCCATTCCAGGCGCCGCAGGACCACTGCTTCGTCATCTACTCGCAAGCCCGCCGGCCACCGGTGCCACTGCAGACTGCTGCCAAGCACCATCTCGCCCCTCTTCCTCCCTGCTTCGTCCGCCGTGCCGCCATGCTGCAGCACTACCGGCCTCGACCTCCCCGTCTTCCCGGCCTCCTCCGCGTCCCCTGGCTGCCTCTCTCTGCATCGAACAGCAGCAGCTTAGAGCCTCAGCATCCCTACACCCCAAGTCCGTTGCGACCTCGCCGGAGAACGCCGCCCTCGCAAGGATCCTCATCGTCAGCCCCGAGCCCCGTGCCTGCTGCTGCCGCTGTTTTCCCTCTGTCAAATGAACGGACAGCTTCACCGGAGACTGCCAAGACCATCCAGGATTCGCCAAGTACTGGTTCGAGTAGGACTACCGCCGAAACCCCGAGGACACAAGTGTACGACTACGCCCAGCGATGCGACAACTACCTCTACCGTCGACCCTCGAAGGCACCGTGGACGTCAAGTTCCTTGCCATGTACCACTACCGTCGACGTGTACGATTACTATGTAAACGTGAACCACTACTTCCACTACTGTCGCGAGAACGACTAATTTCACTATGAACGTCCTGAGAACGTCTACTTCCTTTACTTTGCACCGAACGAGAACCGCCCCGTTTGCACGCTTCGAAGGTATAACTGCCGAGACGATGACCTGTGAACGAATGCATGTGTTGTATGAGATACATGTTTGGATGTTGTATCCGCCTGCGAGCGTTAGTTGTTCCCTCGTTTGACACCGCCGTCGAACCGTGGGAACCCGGTAACCGGGATCACCCCACCTTCCTTGCATGACACGCTCCCGCCACACTTGTTCCTTTGCACCAGCATCTCAACTAAGTTGCTGGATCACCGAAATGTTGCCATGGTAACATTTCCGTTTCGCCACCGTGGCACCCCTTTTCCTTCCCCCATGGCGACAATGCTTCATATCATGTTCATGTCAACCTTTTCATAAAATTGCATAAACTTGCATATGTCATCCGCATCATGATAATAACATTTAAAATGTTTAAAATTGTTGTTGCATTAAATTGCTAAATGCATATGGGGATTTACCAGAATTGTTGTTTGATGTTTCCGGCCCCATTTAAATTGCTTAGAT
>NC_041380.1:133183645-133184631 GCF_002162155.2 Triticum dicoccoides
GTGTAGTTAAATTGCTTAGATAGGGTACCTAAACGGGAGTGAACCAAATAATTAAATGTGGTGTTTTCTTCAATATGCAACTCGTTGCATATGGAGCTCCACTTAATTTGTAGTGTTGTTTGTGCACTTTGCCATGCCATGCCTCATTAAACCGGACATGCATCATACTTGGTTGTGCATCATGCCATGTTTATGTGATGGTTGTATACTATGTTGCCTGCTTCTTTCCGGCTTGCTTCTCTCGTTAGCTTCGGTTTCGTTCTGGAGTTGTGAGGATCCGTTTGACTACACCCGTTTGTCTTCTTCATTGACTCGTTCTTCTTCCTTGCGGGATTTCAAGCAAAATGACCATACCCTCGAAATCACTTCTATCTTTGCTTGCTAGTTGTTCGCTCTATCGCTATGTCGCGCTACCTACCACTTGTTATATCATGCCTCCCATATTGCCACGTCAAGCCTCTAACCCACCTTTCCTAGCAAACCTTTGTTTGGCTATGTTACCGCTTTTGCATCAGCCCCTCTTATAGCATTGCTAGTTGTAGGTGAAGATGAAGTTTGTTCCATGTTGGAACATGGATATTGTTGGGATATCATTATTATATCTTATTTACTTTAATGCATCTAGATACTTGGTAAAGGGTGGAAGGCTCGGCCTTATCCATGGTGTTTTGTTCCACTCTTGCCGCCTTAGTTTCCGTCATACCGGTGTTATGTTCCTTGATTTTGCGTTCCTTACGCGGTTGGGTGTTATGGGAACCCCTTGACAGTTCGCTTTGAATAAAACTCCTCCAGCAAGGCCCAACCTTGGTTTTAACATTTGCCACCTAAGCCTTTTCCCTTGGGTTCTGCAGACTCAAGGGTCATCTTTGTTTTAAACCCCCGGGCCAGTGCTCCTCCGAGTGTTGGTCCAACCTGGGCGATGTCTGGTGCCCCCTGGGTAACCAGGGTCTATGCCAACCCGACGTCTGGCCCATCTGGTGTGCCCT
>NC_041380.1:133184911-133186163 GCF_002162155.2 Triticum dicoccoides
CGGTTGTAGAAAACTTGACACTTTGACTTAATTAAAATGCATCAACCGCGTGTGTAGCCATGATGGTCTCTTTCCGGCGGAGTCCGGGAAATGAACACGGCCTTGTGTTATGCTTGAACGTAAGTAGCTTCAGGATCACTTCTTGATCACTTATAGCTTCTCAACCGCGCGTTGCTTCTCTTCTCGCTCTTATTTGCGTATGTTAGCCACCATATATGCTTAGTGCTTGCTGCAGCTCCACCTCACTACCCTTTCCTACCCATAAGGTTAAATAGTCTTGATCTCACGGGTGTGAGATTGCTGAGTCCTCGTGACTCACAAATACTTCCAAACAGTTGCAGGTGCCGATGATACCAGTGCAGGTGACGCAACCAAGCTCAAGTGGGAGTTCGAAGAAGATCTTGATCGTTGTTATGTGTCTTTTCCGGTTGATCAGTAGTGGTGCCCAGTTGGGACGATCGGGGATCTAGAATTTGGGGTTGTCTTCTTTTATTTTGGTTCCGTAGTTGGACCTTGATTGTATTCTGGATGATGTATGTTTGACTTCTATTTGTGTGAAGTGGCGATTGTAAGCCAACTCTTTATTCCTTTCTTATTCAGTACATGGGATTGTGTGAAGATTACCCCACTTGCGACTAAACCAGTATGCGGTTATGCCTCTAATTCGTCCCTCGACACGTGGGAGATATAGCCGCACTGTGGGCATTATAGGGGCACCGCACACGGCTAAGAGATTGTCTGTTGTGCTTTGGGGTGTGATGTCTACTACACTATTTTATTCTTGGAGACACGTGTTGGGCCTTCAAGTGCAGAGTTTTGTAGGACAGTAGCAATTTTCCCTCAAGTGGATGACCTATGGTTTATCAATCCATGAGAGTGTAGGATGAAAATGGTCTCTCTCAAACGACCCTGCAACCAAATACAAGAAATCTCTTGTGTCCCCAACGCACCCAATACAATGGCAAATTGTATAGGTGCACTAATTCAGCGAAGAGATAGTGATAAAAGTGTAATATGGATGGTAGAAATATATTTTTATAATCTGAATAAATAAAAACATAAAGGTAGCAAATAGTAAATGGGCACAAAAATGGTATTTCAATGCTTAAAAACAAGGCCTAGGGTCCGTACTTTCACTAGTGCAATCTCTCAACAGTGCTAACATAGTTGGGTCATATGATTGTCCCTCAAAGTACAATAAAGAATCACTCTCGAGTTCCTATTAGCGGTTAACAAAAGATAGGAATTGTTT
>NC_041380.1:133186173-133187175 GCF_002162155.2 Triticum dicoccoides
TTGGGTACGAAGCCACCTCAAAGCTATTCTTTCCGATCGATCTATTCAAGAGTTCTTACTAAAATAACACAAAGCTATTGTTTCCATTCGATCTATCCTAGAGTTCGTACTAGAATAACACCAAAGCATATTCATATTCATAATACTCAATCCACACAAAGAACTATAAAGAGACCCCGAAGTTTCTACCGGAGAAAAACGTGCATCAACCCCTATGCATAGATTACCCCAATATCACCGCGGGAATCCGCGAGTTGGATGCCATAACATATATCAAGTGAATCAATAAGTTACCCAATTGTCACCTCAAGTATTCATACCGCAAGACATATACACTACAAAAAAGACACTACCGTGATGATACGTGTTTGTCACAGTAGGTCACGTTTTCTGCCATGCATGTACATCCATGCCATTTTTATGACAGAATCAAGATAGTCATACATGTGCTGTCGTAGAAGCGTTCCATGACATTACCAAAATTATCACCACTGAAGTGTCCACTTCCATGACGATAATGTCACATCCCTGCTTTTAGTCATGCATTAGGGTTGGATGAACTTGTGCATCATGTTTAAATTTCTCTTAAACTTGAAATGGGGCCTAATCAACCCCAACACCCCCCTGAAAAGGCTAATTTCCAACAATTGGAATTTCATTGAACCCATAATGCCCTTCATAAAAGCCCACCATTTTTGGTCTTGACTAAAACCTCTGCCAAAAATGGTCTTGCAATTTATGGAGCCATTCTGGATTTTTTGAACAAGCCATAAGTATTTGAATTTGGGCATTTTAAATGCTATAAATATTTTAACGTGCTCAAATAATCTTGGAAGCATTTTTAGGCAGTTGGGAATATTCCCAAATGTGTCTCTGAATATTTCCAGAGTTTTTGGAAATTAAATAGTATTTATTCTATTTCAATACACATATCAGGAAATAAATAAAAGCAAACAGAAAGAGAGAGAGAGTTAGAGGGCTTACCTATCGCCTGGCCTGGCC
>NC_041380.1:133187783-133190493 GCF_002162155.2 Triticum dicoccoides
TCTTCAACACACTCGCAGGAGCCCGTAGCACCCCCGCACGCCCCTCACCGTGCCTGCTAGCGACTAGTTCGACCTCGCCCGAACTCTGGCCGCCGCGGATGTGCTCGCCGCCGTCGTTTCCAGCCACCCCAGCTCCAACCACTGCCACCAATTGACGCGGCTCACTCCCCGCATCACGTAGATGGTCTCCGCCGTCCTTTTGGTCGCCGGAGTGCAAAACCCGCGCTGCTTCGCCGCCTCTGGCCTCGCCGGCGGCTAAACGCCGGTGAGTTTGACCACTTTTTGACCGTGGACTAATGCGTGGGCCCAGGTTAACTTCCCCCCTAAGCCTGTGACAGGTGGGGCTGGCCTACTAATTAGTTTAGGATTAGTGTTAACTAATTTTAATTAGTTTAGTCACTGACATGTGGGCCCAGGCCCCACTGATAGTTAATTAGTACTAACTTAATCCTGTTAATTAGCTGAGACACTGACAGACAGGGCCCACCAGTCAGGTTTGACTGGCCCTGGCGCCTTTGACTCACTGACGTCATAGTGACGTAGTGCTGACGCATTTATTCTTTTTCTGGATTTATTTTTATATAGGAAATTCCAGAAAATAGCCAAAACTTCTAAAAATCATAGCAAATCAACCATAGCTCCAAATCAAACAAATTATATATGAAAAATGATCAGAAAAATTCAATCTATCCATCTGTAATGCTTTCATGCATGACAAAACAAGTTAACCTTGCTGTTTAAGAAAAATAAGATAATGCACTAATAAGGCTATGTTAAATGAACTAACATTTGAATCTTTGATTCAAATGAGTTCATTCCTTTCTGTTTTAGCTTGCATTAGGCCAAGACACATTCATTTTGCCATGTCATAGCATGCATCATATTGTTGCATATTGTCATGTGGTGATTATGTTCGGTGTGTCTTTCGTGGTAGGTTCTACCTCCGAGGATAACCCCGAGTATCCGTCTGAAGGGCAGTACCCTACTACCACTACATCAGGCAAGCAACCCATCGATCATTCCGATACAAACCCATGTTCTCGCTTCTGCTCTTGTTTACTGCATTAAGACAACGCGATTCAAACTGCTGTGTGCTATGGTAGTTGAACCCTTATCCTCTGCATGACCTGTCATTGCCACAGTAAATAGATGAAAGCCACTAGCATGTGTAGGAGTTGATTGAGCCACATATGTGATTCCTACCTTGTTATGCCTGCTATGCTTAGAGTTGTGTCAGGTCTGGTTCATCTGGTTGATGGGCTAGAGTGAAATGATTATGTCGGTAATGTGAGGGAGGTGTTGAACATGTTTTGGTAAAGGTATCGATGAGAGGTCATGTAGGAGTACATGGTGGGTTGTTTCATTGAGGCCGTCCATAAGAACTGAGATCTGTATGCGTGATTGAAGATTCAGCTACTACCACACATTGGGCCCTGAAATATGACCCCGCTCGACTTACTGACCCCTCTCGTCCTCTGTCCAGGAGTTGCAACTAGTTTCTGGTGTTTGTAGGTTATGTGTTGGCGGCCGTGCGTAGCGCTGACCCTAGGGGTGGGCTATGATGTGGTAGATACACCGTGGCACGGTGTACCGAGTCGCCCGTTTGGTGTCTCGGGAACCCTGCACACATCGTTTGGGGCCGTTGAGGACACCCCGGCTAGATCTCCTTGCAGATGGAACCTGAATAGGTTATAAACCTGGACTAGAGACTTGTGCAGTTAGTCAGGTCGTGGTCTACACCCACGTCTGTTTTCGCTTGAAGTCTGCCGAGCACATGTCGTGTGCAGACGCTAAGTGGTGGAAACATGTGTGATGAAGTACACCCCTGCAGGGTATAAATCTATTCGAATAGCCGCGTCCGCGGTAAAGGACTACTTGGTTGCCTATACAATTCATAGACAAGTTAATGGATACTACTATAAGACTCAAGATAAGTGTGAGTACCGAGGATGGCCCTCTCGTAGGATGACAAGGGAGGATCCCCAGTGGAGTATTGTGTTGGTGAGTAGTGGACTCGTGTGCGAAAACTATTTTACTAGTGGAGTCTCGTAGGATAGCTTAGCCAAGAGTCAAAGCTGGCTTGCTGCAAGAACTCCACCACCTTCTTGAGAATGAGCATGTATAGTAGGTTCTGATGTAAGACTTGCTAAGTACTCATGTTTGCTTAATTACTGTTTTCAGACGACAACACCATCCCCTCCGACGGGTTTTATGTAGATCTTGATGTCGATGAGTGACTTGCCACCCAGGTGGTGATCATGGCCATGGAGGGCCCTATGTAGATAGACAGGCTTCGAGAAGCCTTCTTTCTTTCTAGTGTCTGTACTCAAACTATTTGCTTCCGCATGTGCTTGTATGCTTGTATGACTTGAGTGTCGGGTCATGTGACCCCTACCTGTATGAACATGTTATGTATGGCTCTCTGGAGCCTTTAAATAAAGTACTTGAGTTGTAGAGTTTTGTTGTGATGCCATGTTGTATGTACTCATATCGGGCATATTGTGTGTATGATTGAAATGCTTGGTATGAGTGGGATCCGACAATCTAGTTGTTTATCCTTGGCAGCCTTTCTTATGGGGAAATGTAGTCTGGTGTTCCTCGAGCCATAGTAGTCTGCTACAACCCGGTTCACCGGAGTCCTGCTAGCCCAGCACTACTGCTCAGGACACTCGACTGGCCGGCATGTGTTTCACTTCGTTCCTATGTCTAT
>NC_041380.1:133190503-133191895 GCF_002162155.2 Triticum dicoccoides
CGGGAGCGCAAGGGTATCTCCAGGCTATCTATGCTGACCCCACACATGAGGAGTCACTCCGCACCACTGCCGAGATGCTCGAGGATAAGGACCGCGAAAATCGGGCCTTGCGTATGGAGCTTTTTAACTCTCGTGCTGATCACTGGGCCACTTTGACTCGGTTTGCACCGGCGGTACAGGCAGGATACATGGATCTGAGGGATCTGTACCCTGTACGGTCTGGATTTCCGGATTGTATGGAGTAGCGCGATGTAGGAGGCATCACCCCTCCTCGTGGTCCCCGTCTACCACCACCTGTGGGACCAAGGCCACATCCGAGTCCCTTTGGTCCGCAGGCTCCGCAGGACCGTCTGTTCCCAGATGATCATGTTCCACTTCCAGGCTTTGGTGGCGACTTCTATGAGGATTACTACGGAGCCGTTTGAGCTAGTAGTAGTTTCACTAGGATTGTAGTAGTTGTATTTTCCACAGTCCTGCGTGACCATGGGATACGACTTGGTGTGTATCAATTCCGGAGGTGTAGACAAATAATGTATAGGAGCTTGGAATGCCTCCGATGAGATGTAACGTCTTTCATCATAGTTGTACTATAACCTGGGCTTGTACTAAACTATGTATGGTGTGTATGACCGTTGGTATATATATGGCAGTTCTATATTACCATGACATACGAATGAACATCTTAGCATTCCATGTTATCCATTACATTCTGCACTTCCTTGCTAAGTTTGTGCCATCCTTATCTAAACCATTGTCTTGGTTTCTCCTAGGATGGTCAACACCCGCAGCAACCCTGCTGCCCCGGAGCAGGGGGAAGCCAGTGCAGCTAGGGGTGAAAATTTGCCTCACCCGCCTTCTCTGGCCGAAGTGATGCTGGAGGCGGAAAGAAACAAGCATGAGACTAACCGCTTGCTAGAGCGGATTGAGCAGAACACTGCACGCCATCAGCGAAATGATTTGGTGTCAATCAATGACTTTATCAAGCTGTATCCACCGAAGTTTAACCATTCCGTCGAGCCCCTCGACGCGGATGACTGGCTTCGCGGCATCACCCACAAGCTACGTTCTGCCAATGTAGCCGAAGCTGATAAGGTTACTTATGCTGCCTATCACCTTGAAGGCCCTGCTAGCCTTTGGTGGGAAAACTTTGAAGCTATGCGCCCGGTCGGCCAAATCACTACTTGGGCTGAATTCAGTGAGGCTTTCCGTGAGCATCACATCCCGGAAGGTCTCTTAGATCGCAAGAGGGAAGAGTTCTACAATTTCACCCAAGGAAGACTGACTGTGGATGCATATAGTCGTGAATTTGGGAATCTGGCACGTTATGCTCCTGAAGAAGTATCTACCGACGCTAAGAAGCAGGCAAGGTTCCGCAAGGGACTTAGCCCTGAG
>NC_041380.1:133191905-133194750 GCF_002162155.2 Triticum dicoccoides
CCTGAAATATGACCCCGCTCGACTTACTGACCCCTCTCGTCCTCTGTCCAGGAGTTGCAACTAGTTTCTGGTGTTTGTAGGTTATGTGTTGGCGGCCGTGCGTAGCGCTGACCCTAGGGGTGGGCTATGATGTGGTAGATACACCGTGGCACGGTGTACCGAGTCGCCCGTTTGGTGTCTCGGGAACCCTGCACACATCGTTTGGGGCCGTTGAGGACACCCCGGCTAGATCTCCTTGCAGATGGAACCTGAATAGGTTATAAACCTGGACTAGAGACTTGTGCAGTTAGTCAGGTCGTGGTCTACACCCACGTCTGTTTTCGCTTGAAGTCTGCCGAGCACATGTCGTGTGCAGACGCTAAGTGGTGGAAACATGTGTGATGAAGTACACCCCTGCAGGGTATAAATCTATTCGAATAGCCGCGTCCGCGGTAAAGGACTACTTGGTTGCCTATACAATTCATAGACAAGTTAATGGATACTACTATAAGACTCAAGATAAGTGTGAGTACCGAGGATGGCCCTCTCGTAGGATGACAAGGGAGGATCCCCAGTGGAGTATTGTGTTGGTGAGTAGTGGACTCGTGTGCGAAAACTATTTTACTAGTGGAGTCTCGTAGGATAGCTTAGCCAAGAGTCAAAGCTGGCTTGCTGCAAGAACTCCACCACCTTCTTGAGAATGAGCATGTATAGTAGGTTCTGATGTAAGACTTGCTAAGTACTCATGTTTGCTTAATTACTGTTTTCAGACGACAACACCATCCCCTCCGACGGGTTTTATGTAGATCTTGATGTCGATGAGTGACTTGCCACCCAGGTGGTGATCATGGCCATGGAGGGCCCTATGTAGATAGACAGGCTTCGAGAAGCCTTCTTTCTTTCTAGTGTCTGTACTCAAACTATTTGCTTCCGCATGTGCTTGTATGCTTGTATGACTTGAGTGTCGGGTCATGTGACCCCTACCTGTATGAACATGTTATGTATGGCTCTCTGGAGCCTTTAAATAAAGTACTTGAGTTGTAGAGTTTTGTTGTGATGCCATGTTGTATGTACTCATATCGGGCATATTGTGTGTATGATTGAAATGCTTGGTATGAGTGGGATCCGACAATCTAGTTGTTTATCCTTGGCAGCCTTTCTTATGGGGAAATGTAGTCTGGTGTTCCTCGAGCCATAGTAGTCTGCTACAACCCGGTTCACCGGAGTCCTGCTAGCCCAGCACTACTGCTCAGGACACTCGACTGGCCGGCATGTGTTTCACTTCGTTCCTATGTCTATTCCTTCGGGGAAATGTCACGCGGTGACATCCGGAGTCTTGCCTAGCCTGCTACAGCCCGGGTTCCCCGGAGTCCTGTTAGCCTAGTGCTACAGCCCGGAATCACTCGCTGATGACCGACATGCTCGATGTGATTCATGTATGCCTGTCTCCATAGGTCTTGCACCGCTTTGGGTTCACGACTAGCCATGTCGGCCCGGGTTCTCTGTCATATGGATGCTAGCGACACTATCATATACATGAGCCAAAAGGCGCAAACGGTCCCAGGCCATGGTAAGGAGACACCCGTGGGGATACCGTGCGTGAGGCCGCAATGTGATATGAGGTGTTACCGGCTAGATCGATGTGACTTGGAATCGGGATTCTGACAGCGTTGGTATCAGAGCAGGACCGCCTGTAGGTTCGTTGAGCCAAACTGGTCGATGTCGAGTCTAGAAATGCTTTAGTTATATGTAGGGGAATTGGTTGTGGGAGGGAACGTAAGGCTCTTTTTACTCCTTACCTTATGCCCTCTGATCTGAGTCATTCTCTTCTCATTCAACGTGGGTTAAGGACTAGACTCTCTTCTTTTATCAGGTTCACGTGTTACTAATCTGTAGTAGCTTATAGGATTGTTGTTACAAGCCTTAGTACAATTTATACTACTTTTAGTATGTTGCCAGTTGAATCAGAACCTTGATATGATGTTGTTGAGTGGTATTGCAAACTGTTGTGGATGTCTCAAATCTTTTTCTGAGCATTTACAGCTGTTATGCTGTCCAATTTTCCCTAGAAATTCTAATGTCTTTGCATTGTGGTTGTGCTTTTAGATGGCCACCCGTGCTCAAAACCAAGTGGTTCGCCTGACCCGGTACCTCGATGTGCCCGGTCATACTGCTATGTTAGTCCGGGTAATGATCGAGACGGGTTACCATTGGTATCCCGAATACACTGTCGAAGAGCAATTCCGAGACTTCAACCAGAGCCAGTACCTTTGTACCGTCAGGATATATCCCTCTTATCCTGGAGCCACTGATCCCCTTCACTGTTCCTATGGACTCGGGGTTACCGTTGAGATGGCTGTGCAGGATGCTGCCTACTCCATGATGACCATCATGCGAGTCCAGACTGGCCTGCTTCGGAGCACCGACTTCCGTTATATGCCAGCTTCACTTCCGGGAGCGCAAGGGTATCTCCAGGCTATCTATGCTGACCCCACACATGAGGAGTCACTCCGCACCACTGCCGAGATGCTCGAGGATAAGGACCGCGAAAATCGGGCCTTGCGTATGGAGCTTTTTAACTCTCGTGCTGATCACTGGGCCACTTTGACTCGGTTTGCACCGGCGGTACAGGCAGGATACATGGATCTGAGGGATCTGTACCCTGTACGGTCTGGATTTCCGGATTGTATGGAGTAGCGCGATGTAGGAGGCATCACCCCTCCTCGTGGTCCCCGTCTACCACCACCTGTGGGACCAAGGCCACATCCGAGTCCCTTTGGTCCGCAGGCTCCGCAGGACCGTCTGTTCCCAGATGATCATGTTCCACTTCCAGGCTTTGGTGGCGACTTCTATGAGGATTACTACG
>NC_041380.1:133196059-133206598 GCF_002162155.2 Triticum dicoccoides
CCGGGTCACTATAGTCGAGAGTGTCCCCAGAACAACAACCCCAATCAGTCTGGAAAGTCCGTTGGCCGTGGTAAGCCAGCGGGAAAGACATTCTACGCCAAGCCGGTCACCACTGCACGTGGCCATGTCAACTATGTTTCAGCCGAGGAGGCTCATGAGGATCCTAACATCGTCCTTGGTACACTCCTTGTTAATTGCCATTCGGCATCTGTTCTTTTTGATACTGGAGCATCTCATTCATTTATATCCGAAAACTATGCTCGATTGCATAACACGACATTCTTTGACATGCCCACTTCCATGGTAATTCAAACTCCGGGTTCCAAATGGCAAACTTGTAGAGTAAGCCATGGGAACGAAATTCTTGTCGATAGACTTGTCTTTCTTGCATCTTTAATAGCTCTCAAGTCCTCGGACATTAACATCATCTTGGGTATGGACTGGATGTCAGCTCATTATGCTAAGATTGATTGTGCCACTAGAACTGTTCAACTTACTCACCCATCGGGCAAGATAGTCAACGTCTTAACTCGAGTGGCCAAGCGCCAGCTTTACTCCCTAAATGCCAACCCCCTTCCAGACCTTGAGGATATTCCGGTAGTCTGAGACTTTCCGGATGTCTTTCCAGAAGAACTGCCAGGTGTTCCACCTGACAGGGATGTCGAGTTTGTGATAGACCTTGTTTCAGGAACCGTTCCAATTTCTAGGAGACCCTATAAGATGGCATCCTTAGAACTAGCCGAGCTTAAGAACCAACTCGATGAGTCCTTGAAAAAGGGTTTCATTCGTCCTAGTTCCTCTCCTTGGGCTTGCCTCGTCCTCTTTGTCAAGAAGAAGGATGGAATGGATCGGATGGTTGTAGATTACCGACCTGTCAACTTGTTCACTATCAAGAACAAGTATCCGCTTCCCAGGATCAACGATCTGTATGACCAGCTCGCTGGATCCTCAATCTTTTCCAAGCTGGATTTGAGGTTGGGCTACCATCAAATCAAAATCACAAACGTTGACATTCCCAAAACGGCCTTTGTTACTCGTTATGGCCAATACGAGTACACCGTTATGTCCTTCGGTTTAACCAATGCCCCAGCCACCTTCTCTCGGTTAATGAACTCGGTCTTCATGGAGTATTTGGATAAATTCATCGTAGTATACCTCGATGACATACTCATCTACTCCAAGAATGAAGAGGAACATGCCGAACATCTAAGGCCGGTATTGACGAAACTTCGAGAGCATCGCCTTTATGCCAAATTCTCCAAGTGTGAATTTTGGTTGCCAGAAGTGACCTATCTAGGCCATGTAATCTCTGGTAAGGGTATTGCTGTCAATCCCGAGCGAGTTCAAGCCGTCCTTGATTGGACTCCACCTGAGACGGTCAAGCAAGTTCGGAGCTTCCTTGGCTTAGCGAGCTATTGCCGCCGCTTAATTTCTCCAAGGTTGCTAAACCTCTAACTGAACTCCTCAAGAAAGATAAAAAGTTCAAGTGGACCCCATAGTGCGAGTTCAGCTTTCAGGAACTGAAGAGACGCCTGACATCTGCTCCCGTACGGGTACCACCAGATTTCTCTGAGGACTTTATTATCTATTGCGACGCCTCGCGACATGGACTAGGTTGCATACTCATGCAAGATCGTCAGGTAATTACCTATGCTTCACGACAATTACACCCACATGAGGAAAACTATCCCACACATGATCTAGAGCTTGCAGCTGTAGTCCATGCACTCAAAACTTGGCGACATTACCTCCTCGGTAATCGTTGCGAGATCTTCACCGATCACCAAAGTTTGAAATATATCTTCACCCAACCGGATTTGAATCTTAGGCAACGACGTTGCGTCGAGTTGATCTCGGATTACGACTTAGGAATAACTTACACCCCGGGTAAAGCCAATGTCATGGCTGATGCGCTAAGTCGTAAATCTTATTGTAACAACCTGATGTTACAACAAAGTCAACCACTTCTCCATGAGGAATTTCGTAAGCTTAATCTTCACATTGTTCCTCGAGGATTCCTATCCACCCTGGTGGCGAAGCCTAACCTTACGGATCAAATTATAACTGCCCAGAAACGTGATAAGGGCATATCCCGGATTAAGGAAAACATCGCTAGCGGAGTTGCTAAATGTTTTTCCATGGATGAGCGAGGTGTTGTCTTCTTCGAGAACCGCTTGGTGGTTCCCAAGAAACAACATTTACGCCAGTTGATTCTTAAGGAAGCTCATGACTCCCCTCTCACCATTCATCCCGGTAGTACCAAGATGTATCAAGACCTATGCCAGAGGTTTTGGTGGACTAGGATGAAGAGAGAAATTGCTCAATATATTGCTAGCGGCGACGTCTGTCGTCGTGTTAAAGCAGAGCATCAACGGCCTGCTGGCACCCTTCAACCTTTGGCTATTCCTAAGTGGAAATGGGATAAAATCAGTATGGATTTCATTACTGGTTTTCCCAGGACCAAGAGAGGGAATAATGCCATCTTTGTCGTGATCGACCGTCTTTCCAAAGTAGCCCATTTCCTACCTGTTCGTGAGAGTATCACCGCTAGCCAGCTAGCTGAATTATACATCTCCCGAATAGTGTCTCTTCATGGTGTCCCATTGGAAATTAACTCAGACCGTGGGAGTCTCTTCACCTCTAGATTTTGGGAAAGTTTCCAAAATGCTATGGGAACTCGTCTCTCTTTTAGCACCTCCTTCCATTCTCAATCAAGTGGTCAAGTAGAGCGAGTCAATCAAATTTTGGAAGATATGCTCCGAGCTTCTGTCATCTCATTCGGAATGGGTTGGGAGAAATGCCTTCCATTCGTGGAATTTGCCTATAACAATAGTTATCAAGCTAGCTTGGGCAAAGCTCCTTTCGAAGTTCTCTATGGACGAAAATGTCGAATGCCTCTTATCTGGTCAGAAATCGGGGAAAGACAACTCTTTGGCCCGGATATGATTCAGGAAGCAGAAGAACAGGTTCGCGTTATTCGTGAGAAAATGAAAATAGCCCAATCTCGTCAAAAGAGCCAATATGATCGTAAACATAAGCTCATGACTTATGAAGTAAGCGAGAAGGCTTACCTTCGGGTTACTCCGTTAAAGGGAACCCATCGTTTTGGTATCAAAGGCAAATTGGCTCCTCGTTACATCGGACCCTTTCGCATTCTTGCCAAACGAGGAGAAGTTGCCTACCAATTGGAACTACCTTCGCATCTTTCCTGAGTTCACGATGTCTTCCACGTTTCTCAACTCAGGCGTTGCTTCGCGGATCCTATTCATGGAGTGGACCACGAAATGCTTGATCTACAAGATAACCTCTCATATCGGGAATACCCCGTTCGTATCCTTGATCAAGCCGAGCGTACCACTCGACGCCATAATATCAAGTTTCTCAAGGTTCAATGGTCACACCATTCCGAGAAAGAAGCCACTTGGGAAAGGGAGGATCGTCTTCGACTCGAGTACCCCACCTTCTTCCCGGAGGATCCTAAATCTCGGGACGAGATTCTTTTGAGTGGGGGTGAGTTGTCACATCCCTGCTTTTAGTCATGCATTAGGGTTGGATGAACTTGTGCATCATGTTTAAATTTCTCTTAAACTTGAAATGGGGCCTAATTAACCCTAACACCCCCCCCTGAAAAAGCTAATTTCCAACAATTGGAATTTCAATGAACCCAAAATGCCCTTCATAAAAGCCCACCATTTTTGGTCTTGACTAAAACCTTTGCCAAAAATGGTCTTGCAATTTATGGAGCCATTCTGGATTTTTTGAACAAGCCATAAGTATTTGAATTTGGGCATTTTAAATGCTATAAATATTTTAACGTGCTCAAATAATCTTGGAAGTATTTTTAGGAAGTTGGGAATATTCCCAAATGTGTCTCTGAATATTTCTAGAGTTTTTGGAAATGAAATAGTATTTATTCTATTTCAATACACATATCAGGAAATAAATAAAAGCAAACAGAAAGAGAGAGAGAGAGAGAGTTAGAGGGCTTACCTGTCGCCTGGCCTGGCCCAGCTCGGCCCAGCCCATTGGCTCCTGCCAGTCGTCCTCCTCCTCTCGCCAGGAGGACGAGAGGCGTGTGGCCGGCGCCAGCGGCCACACGCCGGCCACCTCCTGCTTCTGCCGACGCCCCGGGCGCGCCTACGAGTGCCACGCACTCCCCCTTGCTCCCATCTCATTCTCCCCACTCTCCCCGTGCCCCTCTTCCCCCTCTGGTTCTCTCCCCATCCCCTGCCGAGCGCAGCCGTCGCCGCTGACAAGCACCATCGTGGCCACCGCCTCTCCCTCGCTTCTCTGACCGGCCCAGAGGCTCCGCCTCGACCCCATCTTCTTTCCACCCCGAGCCACGCCACCGCGGGAGCCCCAAATCGTCGCCACGAGTCGTATTCCCCGAGCACGGCCGCCGGACTCCATCGACGGATTCGCCGTCACCAAGGCGTCTCTGAGCAAGCCGAGCCCCTCTTCGTGATTGCTGTGAGCTCCGCCACCGTTTCCCCCTCTCCCCGCGCTCGTCCGCGTCCTCTAACCACCATGGCCATCGGAGCCGAAGCTTGCCGCTGCCACCGCACGTCGCCGTCGTGGCCACAGCCACGTTGGGTCGCAACCGAGCACACCATCGTCTTCAACTCACTCGCAGGAGCCCGTAGCACCCCCGCACGCCCCTCGCCGTGCCTGCTAGCGACTAGTTCGACCTCGCCCGAACTCCGGCCGCCGCGGACGTTCTCGCCGCCGTTGTTTTCGGCCACCCCAGCTCCAACCACTGCCACCAGTCAACGCGGCTCACTCCCCGCATCATGTAGATGGTCTCCGCCGTCCTTTTGGTCGCCGGAGTGCAAAACCCGCGCTGCTCCGCCGCGTCTGGCCTCGCCGGCGGCTAAACGCCGGTGAGTTTGACCACTTTTTGACCGTGGACTGACGCGTGGGCCCAGGTTGACTTCCCCCCTGAGCCTATGACAGGTGGGGCCGACCTGCTAATTAGTTTAGGATTAATGTTAACTAATTTTAATTAGTTTAGTCACTGACATGTGGGCCCAGGCCCCACTGACAGTTAATTAGTACTAACTTAATCTTGTTAATTAGCTGAGACACTGACAGACAGGGCCCACCAGTCAGGTTTGACTGGCCCTGGCGCCTTTGACTCGCTGATGTCATAGTGACGTAGTGCTGACACATTTATTCTTTTTCTGGATTTATTTTTATATAGGAAATTCCAGAAAATAGCTAAAACTTCTAAAAATCATAGAAAATCAACCATAGCTCCAAATCAAACAAATTATATATGAAAAATGATCAGAAAAAATCAATCTATCCATCTGTAATGGTTTCATGCATGACAAAACAAGTTAACCTCGCTGTTTAAGCAAAATAAGATAATGCACTAATAAGGCTATGTTAAATGAACTAACATTTGAACCTTTGATTCAAATGAGTTCATTCCTTTCTGTTTTAGCTTGCATTAGGCCAAGACACATTCATTTTGCCATGTCATAGCATGCATCATATTGTTGCATATTGTCATGTGTTGATTATGTTCGGTGTGTCTTTCGTGGTAGGTTCTGCCTCCGAGGATAACCCCGAGTATCCGTCTGAAGGGCAGTACCCTACTACCACTACATCAGGCAAGCAACCCACTGATCATTCCGATACAAACCCATGTTCTCGCTTCTGCTCTTGTTTACTGCATTAAGACAACGCGATTCAAACTGCTGTGTGCTACGGTAGTTGAACCCTTATCCTCTGCCTGACCTGTCATTGCCACAGTAACTAGATGAAACCCACTAGCATGTGTAGGAGTTGATTGAGCCACGTATGTGATTCCTACCTTGCTATGCCTGCTATGCTTAGAGTTGTGTCAGGTTTGGTTCATCTGGGTGATGGGCTAGAGTGAAATGATTATGTCGGTAATGTGAGTGAGGTGTTGAACATGTTTTGGTAAAGGTATCGATGAGAGGCCATGTAGGAGTACATGGTGGGTTATTTTATTGAGGCCGTCCATAAGAACTGAGATCTGTATGCATGATTTAAGATTCAGCTACTACCACACATTGGGCCCTGAAATATGACCCCGCTCGACTTACTGACCCCTCTCGTCCTCTGTCCAGGAGTCGCAACTAGTTTCTGGTGTTTGTAGGTTATGTGTTGGCGGCCGTGCGTAGTGCTGACCCTAGGGGTGGGCTATGATGCAGTAGATACACTGTGGCACGGTGTATCGAGTCGCCCATTTGGTGTCTCGGGAACCCTGCACACATCGTTTGGGGCCGTTGAGGACACCCCGGCCAGATCTCCTTGCGGATGGAACCTGAATAGACAATAAACCTGGACTAGAGACTTGTGCGGTTAGTCAGGTCGTGGTCTACACCCACGTCGGTTTTTGCTTGAAGTCTGCCGAGCACATGTCGTGTGCAGACGCTAAGTGGTGGAAACATGTGTGATGAAGTACACCCCTGCAGGGTATAAATCTATTCGAATAGCCGCGTCCGCGGTAAAGGACTACTTGGTTGCCTATACAGTTCATAGACAAGTTAATGGACACTACTAAAAGACTCAAGATAAGTGTGAGTACCGAGGATGGCCCTCTCGTAGGATGACGAGGGAGGATCCCCGGCGGAGTATTGTGTTGGTGAGTAGTGGACTCGTGTGCGAAAACTATTTTACTAGTGGAGTCTCGTAGGATAGCTTAGCCAAGAGTCAAAGCTGGCTTGCTGCAACAACTCCACCACCTTCTTGAGAATGAGCATGTATAGTAGGTTCTGATGTAAGACTTGCCGAGTACCTTTGTACTCATGTTTGCTTAATTACTGTTTTCAGACGACAACACCGTCCACTCCGACGGGTTTTATGTAGATCTCAACATCGATGAGTGACTTGCCACCCAGGTGGTGATCATGGCCATGGAGGGCCCTATGTAGATAGACAGGCTTCGAGAAGCCTTCTTTCTTTCTAGTGTCTGTACTCAGACTATTTGCTTCCGCATGTGCTTGTATGCTTGTATGACTTGAGTGTTGGGTCATGTGACCCCTACCTGTATGAACATGTTATGTATGGCTCTCTGGAGCCTTTAAATAGAGTACTTGAGTTGTAGAGTTTTGTTGTGATGCCATGTTGTATGTACTCATATTGGGCATATTGTGTGTATGATTGAAATGCTTGGTATGAGTGGGATCTGACAATCTAGTTATTTATCTTTGGCAGCCTTTCTTATGGGGAAATGTAGTCTGGTGTTGCTCGAGCCATAGTAGTACGCTACAGTCCGGTTCACCGGAGTCCTGCTAGCCCAGCACTACTGCTCAGGACACTCGACTGGTCGGCATGTGTTTCACTTCGTTCCTATGTCTGTCCCTTCGGGGAAACGTCACGCGGTGACATCCGGAGTCCTGCCTAGCCTGCTACAGCCCGGGTTCCCCGGAGTTCTGTTAGCCCAGTGCTACAGCCCGGATTCACTCGCTGATGACCGACATGCTCGATGTGATTCATTTATGCCTGTCTCCATAGGTCTGCGCCGCTTTGGGTTCACGACTAGCCATGTCGGCCTGGGTCCTCTGTCATATGGATGCTAGCGACACTATCATATACGTGAGCCAAAAGGCGCAAACGGTCCCGGGCCATGGTAAGGCGACACCCGTGGGGATACTGTGCGTGAGGCCGCAATGTGATATGAGGTGTTACTAGCTAGATCGATGTGACTTGGAATCGGGGTTCTGACAGATAAATGGCGCATCTTGAAAGTGCTTTCGTTAAGGGTGACCGACACGTGGCATCCACCGTAACGGGTCGCCGTTAAGCTATCGGGTCCGGTTTCAGATCCGATAACCCATTAACAGCCTAGACCAATGGGGATTTTCCACGTGTAAAATTCTCATTGGCCGGAGGAAACACGTGTTGGCTCACCGTTGGGACAGATGTCATCCACTCATTGGACAGGAGGCGCCTATGATAGGTCGACACGTGGCACATCCCAACAGTGGCCCATTCAGGTGAAAAAGGATGCCCTAGTAGAAATTAGCAGGTCGGCCCATATAAGGCCTACTTGTGTCAGGTCCATTTAAGCCCACATCCCATACGAGATGTGCCGATTCGACCCATTAAAGATTTGGCACCATTGCAGCCCATCATCAGTTCAAGCCCGTTAACAACCCGCTATATATTTGGGCTCAATATCGGCCCGATGTGATTTCGGCCTGTTAACGGCCCATTCAAGGGATGGGCTAATTTTCAGGATGTACATCTTTCGGCCTTTTAGCGACCCATTTAATGCTGGGCCAATTTACGGCCCGGTGTGTCTTTCAGCCTATTGACGGCCCATAAATGAGTTGGGCCATTTGTAGTCGGACCTTAGTTTTGGCCTTTTAGTGACCCATTTAAGTGTTGGGCCAATTCCCAGCCCGGTGTGTCTTTCAGCCTGCTGACGGCCCATAAATGAGTTGGGCCATTTGTAGTCGGACCTAAGGTTTGGCCTTTTAACGGCACGTGCTCTTCATGGTCCAATACCAGCCCGGTTTCTCTTTCGGCCTGCTAAAGGCCCACAACACAGTTGGGTCATTTACCGTACGACCTTGTCGGATGTGGGGTTCCGGCAAACCCTTAAGGTTCGAACACTGGGGTGCGCACGTCGTCTTTTCCTCCCACCGATCTATGCCCTAGCTCGCTAAGATCTCGCGGACGAACTCGACAAACTCACAACACAAAAAGACACATGATTTATACTGGTTCGGGCCACTGTTGTGGTGTAACACCCTACTCCAGTGTGGTGGTGGTGGATTGCCTCTTGGGCTGATGATGAACAATAGAAGGGGAAGAACTGCCTCCTGAGGTTGAGGTGTTCTTGTGCGTGGCTAACTTGTGCAGGTGAGAGAGCGATCTAAGATGCCGTCTTCCTGCCCCTAATGGTGGCTAGTCCTACTTATAGAGGCCCTGGTCCTCTTCCCAAATATTGAGCGGGAAGGGAGCCAACAACGGCGGGCTAATTTGAAGGGGGACAGCTAGTACAAGCTATCCTGACAAAAGGCAGTTTGCGCCTGCGAAAGGCTTTGGTGGTGACATCGTCTTGGGCTCCACGATGACCTCTGTCTTGCCGTCCTTCCGGTCTTGGTCTTGTTGCACCAAATGGCAACCTTTGCCTGATGCCTCGGTACTCCTCACCCGCGCTAGCTTCCTTAACACCAAAGAGGAAACAAGGACGCTGCGCGTGTTGGCGCCCGCCTAGTGTCGATCGTCATGGCTCACATCATGAGAGCCTCGTGAGGTTCACCTTGCCTTGATACCTCTGCTCCTCGTGAGCCTGCTTGACTAGGCCGCTCCAGAGGAGGCCTCGTGTCATCCTCCTCGCGAGGCTTGGCCCCTCGCGAGGGTCTTGGATGCCTTGTTGATGAAGATGGGTCGTACGGCCTACTGGCTTAGCCACGCAGCGGGTCGCAGGCAGCTAAGTCCGGGGACCCCCGTTCCCAGGATGCCGACAGTAGCCCCTGGGCCCAAGGTGCGCTCGGGCTTGGCTTCGCGGCGAAGCCAAGGGCCAAGTATAGAGTGCCGCGGGCCCCCAAAGCCCGCGGCCTTGGTCGACGCGTGTCGGTTGATTCGTCATGGGCTTCTCCGCTTCCCCACGCTGCCTCGACAACTGGACAACTTGACGAGTCCCTGTGACATGCAAGGGAAACCATCATACCTGCGAGCGTGGGAGGTGCCGGTTGGCCTTCTTTTGCTATAAATGGGGAGGGGGGCGGAGCCCCCGTTGCCCATCTCTTCCTTGCTTGCTGCTTCTTCTTCCTTGCTCTACTGCTAGCACGAATGGCGCCTATCAGAAGGTTCTCTGCCAAAGAAAAGGGGAAAGCCCCACAGGAAGTCCTGGAGCAACTCCCGTCGAAGAAGAGGTCGATCCACCGCCGTGAAGAAGCGGCGATGCAGGTGGTGGCGAGGCCTTGGTGCGGGCGGCCTCCTCCAGGGTATCCGCTACCCCTGTACGCCCAACCCGAGGGCTCAGGAGGGCGGGGCGACGAGCAGCGCCGCCGGCGCCGTGCTCGAGGTTGCTGCGCCACGGCGACGCACGTCGTTGCCCCTGGAATCCACGCCGCGGACTCCTCACGTGAGCTGGTGATGTGGGCGCCAATGCCGCCAAGCTCTTGGATCCGCTTCCCGCAGTTCTTCTCTGACGTGATGCCGCCGAGGGGGCTTCTCGAGCTCTGGTTGTAGCACGCCAACTGCGGCGCTCCTGCGACCAGAGCGGAGATTGAAGCGGTCCCCATCGGCAAGATCTTCATGACCCGCGGCTGGGGCGAGATCGCGTGGGTCTGCCGCACGAGGGGCACCCTCGCGATCCATCTTGAGCACGATGGCGTCTCCATGCTCTTCTTCAAGGTCTTCGACACCGAGGGCCGCCGCCTGGAGTGCTGCTTCAGAGAGGGGCGCGAGGCCGATGCGCGCTCCGCTCGCGACCACTCCAGCAGCAGCAGCCCTTGGGAGTCCAGCAGCTCTGGACTCCAGAGACGAGCGACGACAGCTACGTGCCCCCGAGCTCTCGCCGCGCTCGGAGCAGCGCTGCCGCGTCCGGCC
>NC_041380.1:133206796-133216943 GCF_002162155.2 Triticum dicoccoides
AGATAGGATCCTCCTCAGTTTTAGCTTTTTGTTTCCTGCGAAGAATCACGAAGCGCCCTGTGGGGGCATGTAAGGGCCTGTAATGTCTTTTGTGCTTTTCTTCCCTGTTATGAAGATTTGATGAACGCTCGTCCCGTTAAGGCTCGGTCCCGCCTTTCTTTCCTCGCGATAGCTTGTTGCTCTACGCCGACAGGTCCTGGTCCCCAGGTAGGCTACAGCCGTCGCTGGTATGCCAGGTCGCATGTCGTGGTCAAGGCCAGGAGGTGTGCGGCCCGAGGTCCAGTAAGAGCCCCTGAGGCGCGATGCTTAGGAGGTCCCCCTTAGCGCTCAAGCGACCATGGTTAGGGAAGAAAGGGAGCTGACGTGGCCGCAACGGGATTGCGGCAAGGCATGAGTGTCCATAAGGCCCAGATATTTAGCCGATCCGAGGGCAAGACTTATCTTGCGAACCTCATGATGATTCCTGACGTTGCACTGGGGCTGCGCGCCAACTTATGTGGCACAGCCGGGCCGGCCCATACGAGTTTCCCTCCTCCCATGCTCTCTTTAGTGCTCTGCATCCTCAGGTCCCAGCCCTCGAGCGAGCTCAGCCACCGCTGGTATGCCAGGTCGCGATGCCGTGGTCAAGGCCAGGGGGTGAGTGCTGGAGAGCCAATAAGAGCTCCTAAGTCGCAATGCTCAGGAGCCCCCTTTTAACACGCAAGCGAATTGCACAAGAGAAAAGGAGACTCGCGGTGCCGCCTGCTATCCTTCCTGCGGGGTCCCTATGAACGGGCACAAGAAGAACAAGGTTTGCCGTTACAACCGTCAGTCTGCCGTTGGTTGGCCCGGATGAAATGAAGGCACTGAGGGCCTGGTGAGGTGATGTGCGCAGGGCGTGCTGCGAGCCAGAGCTCGACCGCTCAGGTTTGTCGACGTGGCAGGGACGGACCCATGCACCAGCGCCGTGCCTGTGAGGAGGCCCGTGGGAGGCGATGATCAGGCAGATGATGACCGTAGGCAGGTTAAGCAGGAAAGGCAAATCAGCTTGGGTAAATACAGGAAGATACATGCCACTGGGTCCGGCCCGAGCGGCTTGGGGATGATGCAACCCGAGGGGCGCCCCCAGCAAGGTAAGCTAAAGACATAAGCAGATGGGATACATGCCGTAGGGATGGACCCACACGGCCTGGGAATGATGCAGCCCAAGGGGCGCTCCCGGCTTAATGAGCTTGGAAGATGTCACCTGGTTCTGTAGATGAAGCAGAGTTGGTGCAGCTGAAGTCATGCGTTGAAGAAACGACTCCTCATGAGCCACCGGAGCCCTGAGCCTCGGGAGGCTCTGGGGGCTCAGGAGGCCACCTGAAGACTGTCTCCATTCCCTCCAGGACGACGCGGCACCTGGCCTCTTGAGCCGCCAGGTCACGCCGCATGGCGCGCTGATAGGCCGATGCCACGCTCGGCAAGCCGAGGGGCATGCGAACGTAGTTGTGTGGCGGGCCTCCGTAATGGCCCACACGTGAAGGCCAGAAGCGCTCCTGAGACACGGCCCTGTTGAGCCCTGGAATGTCGATGTAGACACGCAGCTCGGCACCCTCGCCTGGGTGGTGAGCCGCGCCCTATGAGTGGCTATTGCCGCGCATGGCTCTTACGTCTTGTAGTTCCTGTGTGGTCTTGGCGATGAACTCCTGAGTGGCGGGCACCCCTTGCCCGATGTTCTCCTGAGGAAAACGTGCTGCGTAGCACGCCTCCAAGTGGTGCCCAAGTGCCTCCCTCGTGAGGCGGGTAAGGTTTGAGGCCCTCCAGAAGAGAGCTCCCCAGCCCTGCCCGAGGAGGGCGCCGGGCGCGCCTTCCTATGCGATGGAGGGAGGTGCCCCTGGGATGGACGCTGATCCTGATGAGGCTCCTGTCGTGATGCCATCCTCCTGAGGTCCTGCACGGTGTAGCTGCTTCTTCTTGGGGATGGTCTCCGGAGGACCCTCGCTTCTGCTGTCGGGGTCGTCGATTGCTGCAGCTTGGAAGGCGCGCTCGAGGGAGCACACCGCATCCGTTTCTTCACACGGGACCATGATGACCCCACCACTTCCAGGCATCTTGAGGACATTGTAACCGTGGTGGGTGACCGCCATGAAGTTTGCCAGGGCCGGATACCCAAGGATGGCATTGTACGACAGGCGGATGTGTGCGACGTCGAAGCCGATGAGCTCAGTGCGGTAGTTGTCGCGTGTGCCGAGGTGACAGGCAGGCGGACCTGCCCTATCGGTGTGGTGGAGCCGTCGGTCACTCCCGAGAAAGGTTTGGTAGGCTGGAGCTGCTCATATGGAAGTTGTAGGTTGTCAAAAGTGTCAACGGACAGGACATTGAGTCCTGCACCGCCGTCGATGAGAGTCTTGGTAACCTGCACATTGTTGATGACTGGGAACACAACATCAGGAGGACGCCGGCAGTGGCCGCGCACTTGAGCTGATCTGCCAAGTTGAAAATGATGGCGCACTGGGACCACTTGAGCAGGTGAACGACTTCAAGCTTGGGGAGCGCCGCGTTCACCTCGCGAGCGAATCGTTTGAAGATGCGCTAAGAGGCTGGGGCCTGGGCGCTGCCCAAGATGCAGGCGATTGCACATGGCTCCTGAAAGCCTCCAGCCCCCTCGTCCTGATGATGGTCGTCGTTCCTTCTTGGTGGCGGCAGCGGAGGAAGACCGGTGTTGCTTTGGGGGCAATCCTCACGAGGCTGGTCCCTCCAGGGCCCCTCGCAAGGATGGTCCTGCCAGCGGTCCTCATGAGGCCTATCGCGCCATTCCTGGCGCGGGCCGCGGTCGTCCCAGCGTCCGCCTCCTCGTCCTCCTCCACGACCGTAGCCCCAGTTGCCGCGCTCGGGGCGTCGACCGTAGCGTCCCTCGCGCAGGGCTCGGAGCTCTTGGCAGTCGCTGGTGTTGTGGGTGTTCAGGTTGTGGAAGGCACAGAATGGTCGGCTATTCTTGGATGACTCGGGCTGATCTCTGCCCCGTTTGGTGTCGGGCTGCATAGCTAGCACTACCGCTTCCTTGCGCTTCACGTCCTTAGCCTTGGCTTTCTTCTCCTCTGTGCCCGCGGCTGGCAGCTCAAGGAGGGAAAGGTTCCCCTCCTCAGCTCTTGCGCAGTTGGTCGCCAGGTTGAACAACTCCTGAGACGTGCAGAGATCCTCATGGATGGCGAGCTCTTCCTTCATCTTGACATCACGGACGCCGTCGGAGAACGCGGAGATGATGGCCTCATCCTTGACCTTGGGGATCTTGAGGCGGGTGTTGTTGAAGCGTTGGATGTACTTCTGGAGGGTCTCCCCTGGTTGTTGCTTGATGCGGCGCAGATCGGTCGCGGCCAGCGGGCGGTCGCGAGTGCCCTAGAAGTTGGCGACGAAGCGGTCGCGCATCTCGTCCCAGGAGGAGATCGAGCAGTGCTGCAAGTTCAGGAGCCAGGTGCGGGCCCCATCCTTGAGAGCCATTGGGAACCAGTTCGCCATGACTTTCTCGTCGCCGTTGGCCGCTTCGATGCTCAGCTCATAGAGCTGCATGAACTTTGTGGGGTCGGCGGTGCCGTCGTAGCGAGGCGGCAGATCTGGCTTGAACTTGCCTAGCCAGGCAACTCTGCGGAGATCGAGTGTGAAGGCGCGGTAGCCGGCCGTGGTTACTGGGGCCCGCCTGGGAGGTGGAGCTTAGGCTTGTCGAGGCCCGTGCGGCGCCGCCGCAAGCAGCGCACGGTCTTGACGAGGCGGCGCGGGAAGCGCGGGTGCAGCTTCTCGTGGCCGTGGGATTTCTTGGAAGCTTCTCTCTTCGCACGCGGGCACCGGTCATGGCGGATCGCATCGCGGGGCCGCACGCCTTGGTGCCAAGGCGCCATCTTTGGGCTGGGGTGGCGGAGGCATGCCTCGGGCCTCGTCGCCCATGGCTGGCTGAGGGTGAGGCCGAGAGAGGGACGGCGCTGGGGAGCCCCCTGCGGCGCGAACGAGCTCGGTGACGCGGTCGAGCCACTCCTCATAGAGGTCGTCGACTGGGCAGTAGCGCAGGAGCTCGTTTGCGAAGAGGAGTGCGGCCTGCACCTCCATGGGAGCGCGGTGTGTGTGAGATGAAGAACCCGCTGGGGCCAACGATGGAGTGGCGGTGTGGCCGTCCTGCCTCACCGAAGGATGAAGTGAAGACGCTTGCTGCTCGTTCCCCACCGGGCCGGTGGCGGCGTTGGCGGCGGGGGACGGAGAACGACGTGGTGGCTCACCGATGGGAGCTGTATGAGCAACGCGGGCGGTGAGAGCAGCCCGATGCTCAGCTTGAGCGCGCAAAGCGTTCGCCATGGAGACGATGGAGCGGTGGAGCGACGAACTGACGGAAAGAAAGCTACGACGCACCCCTACCTGGCGCGCCAAATGTCGGATGTGGGGTTCTGGCAAACCCTTAAGGTTCGAACACTGGGGTGCGCATGAAGTCTTTTCCTCCCACCGATCTACGCCCTAGCTCGCTAAGATCTCACGGACGAACTCGATGAACTCGCAACACAGAAAGACACAGGATTTATACTGGTTCGGGCCACCATTGTGGTGTAACACCCTACTCCAATGTGGTGGTGGTGGATTGCCTCTTGGGCTGATGATTAACAATACAAGGGGAAGAACTGCCTCCTGAGGTTGAGGTGTTCTTGTGCGTGGCTAACTTGTGCGGGTGAGAGAGCGATCTAAGATGCCGTCTTCCTACCCCTGATGGTGGCTAGTCCTACTTATAGAGGCCCTGGTCCTCTTCCCAAATATTGAGCGGGAAGGGAGCCAACAATGGCGGGCTAATTTGAAGGGGGCAGCTAGTACAAACTATCCCGATAAAAGGCGGTCTGCGCCTGCGAAAGGCTCTGGTGGTGACGCCGTCTTGGGCTCCATGATGACCTCTTGCCGTCCTTCCGGTCTTGGTCTTGTTGCACCAAAATGGCAACCTTTGCCTGATGCCTCGGTACTCCTTGCCTGCGCTAGCTTCCTTAGCACCAAAGAGGAAACAAGGACACTGCGCGTGCTGGCGCCTGCCTGGCGCCCGCCTGGTGTCGACCGTCATGGCTCACGTCACGAGAGCCTCATGAGGTTCGCCTCGCCTTGATACCTCCGCTCCTCGTGAGCCTGCTTGACTAGGCTGCTCTAGAGGAGGCCTCGTGTCGTCCTCCTCACGAGGCTTGGCCCCTCGCGAGGGTCTTGGATGCCTTGTTGATAAAGATGGGCCGTATGGCCTGCTGGCTTAGCCACGCAGCGGGCCGCAGGCAGGCAATTCTGGGGACCCCCATTCCCAGGACGCCGACAGACCTGACTTTTGACCTCTTAGCGGCCCATGCTCTTCATGGTCCAGTACGAGCCTGCTATCTCTTTCGGGCTACTAAAGGCCCATAGTATAGTTGGTCCATATGTAGCCCGACCTTAGTAACGGCCTGTTAACGACCCGTGAAATCAAATGGGCCCACCTGTCGCCCGCTTTGATGTCGTCCTGTTAACGACCTGGGAGGTAAGAGGGCCGACCATTAACTTTCGGCCTGGTAACGGCCCATTAACTTAATGGGCCCACTAAAGTTCGTACATGTCTTTAGGCCTAATTAGATAATTTGAGCCCATTACGACGAGCAATTATGCACAAGACCAAAACCGATCAAGCAAAGGTATGGCATACAGGAAAAAAATGTTGCACATCCAACATATATTACAGGAAATTATATCCACCGGGCAATCAAAGATTGATGCCAGTGCAAATAATGAACAGAACCTAACAATCTACAACATTACAATCCACAAGTCAGCGCGGATGACACCCATAAGCATGTGGGCAAGTTCTTGATGCTTTGCTACACTATCTCCGAAAACATTGATCAGTTGTTGTTGCGCATGAATGTGCACCTCTGATTCCTCCACCATTTCCATCATTCCTTCAGCCATTAATTGGTTCACAAACATACATTTTTCCATTGCATTCGAGACAGAGGAAACTGAACAGATTCATATGGCGATTTTGGCAGGCTTGTATTATTGATAGTGGAGAGTGTCTCGACCACTGGACCATAACATAAATTAGGAGGGGAACTGAACAGATTAATCATGAGTTATTGCCATATTACCTGGCCTAGATTTATTAGAAAGAAACAATGGGGTTGCCTTGCTATTTTCAGAGTTTGTCTTCTTATCTTCAGCCGCCTGCACCAAATTAACACACTAGCATCGCTATCATTGGCCAGGTCAGATGATAGGAAAGCAACATTGACACAAGGAACGTTTGGGAAACTAGCCTACACCAAATTAACACAATATGGCACAGTTATCATCAGCCAGGTAAGGTAATACGAAAGCAACATTGACAAAATGAATTAATGGGCAACCAGAGCAGCACTACAATTCACTAGTGTGCATGATATGAGATAGTACACTCATGCAGCTCAGTATGCAAAACTACCAGGAAATTTTCCTTACAAAAATCAACATTCTCGCCTTAACATTTTGCTACAACTGAATTTAGATCAGATAAAGGTTGGATTCACACCGATTAACAAAATACATGTTGATGTAAAAATATAGTGATATACAGCAGGTACTTACATCAACATTGGAGCACAGAGAATTCCCGCAAGATACTTTCCTCGAATATGATCCCAGTAAAGAAAGTCTTCTATCCTTTAAGCTTATTTTCTAAAAGAGAGATGGGTAAGAAACATGTAGAAAATATGATCAGAATGCTATAAAATTTCATGATGCGAGGATGCACACATGCTTCTTAGAATGGAGTTGACATATTTTTGATGGACTGGAGCAGACTAGTTCTTTGGCCATTGGAATTTGCTTATTATTAGTGGGTGTCGGTGTCAAAACCGGCAGATCTCGGGTAGGGGGTCACGAACTGTGCGTCAAGGCCGGATGGTAACAGGAGGCAAGGGACACGAAGTTTTACCCAGGTTCGGGCCCTCTTGATGGAGGTAAAACCCCACGTCCTGCTTGATTAATATTGAAGATATGGGTGTTACAAGAGTAGATCTACCACGAGATCAGAGAGGCTAAACCCTAGAAGCTAGCCTCTGCTATCATTGTATGTTGTGATTGTTGTCCTACAGACTAAAACCCTCTGGTTTATATAGACACCGGAGAGGGTTAGGGTTACACAAGGTCGGTTACAAAGGAGGAGATATCCATATACGTATTGCCTAGCTTGCCTTCCACGCCAAGTAGAGTCCCATCCGGACACGAGACGAAGTCTTCAATCTTGCATCTTCATAGTCTATCAGTCCGGCCAATGGAGATAGTCCGGCTGTCCGGAGACCCCCTAATCCAGGACTCCCTCAGTAGCCCCCGAACCAGGCTTCAATGACGATGAGTCCAACGCGCAGTTGTCTTCGGCATTGCAAGGCGGGTTCCTTCTCCAAATTCTGTGTACCTGTCGAAATAATGTCCGGTTCCTTGTGATGGTTTGTATTTCTTGGCTTCTACGCCCAATAATGGCCACTTTCCACGTGTTGAGCGAATGTGAAGAGCCAGGGTGTTTTCACATTTACCCCCTAGCTATGTAAATGAGCCGCCTATTTAAAAAGACGAGGATTCAGATCCAAATCACATCATCCTCCCTTGTCGAGCCTTCATCAGAGCGTACCTGACAGAGATCCATTCCACCATGGCTGGTCGACGCAGCTCCTCCTCTCGCACCCTTAGCTCCAAGCCTGGAGATTGGGAGAGATGTTCCATCCCGCATAGCAAATTGGTGATGCTTTAGTCCAAGGAATTTCTTCCCCCAGCGTACCTGGTCCCAATTCGAGCCGGGCTTGCCACCTATAATGGCGGAGAGCAAGCGGAGAGCCGTCCCAATCCCTCCAAGGGAGAGCGGGTGTGCCTTGTCCCTTATCTGGTAAGAGGGCTCGGATTCCCAATCCATCCTTTTCTCCTAGGGCTTCTGGAGTTCTATGGCCTCCAGCTGCACAACCTTACACCTGCCTCCCTGCTGCACATCGCGGGATTCGTAGCCCTTTGCGAGTTATTTTTGGGCTGTGAGGCTCATTTCGCTTTGTGGAAGAAGTTGTTCTGCCTTGTGCCCTGTTCTAAGAAGGGATCAATATATCAAGTGGGCGGAGCCGAAGTGTGGCGTATCGCTGGGACCGGATACCTATCCGGGACCCTGAAGAAGACGTCCGAAGACTGGCCTTCAGAATGGTTTTATATAGAAGATGTCCCCCTTCCGAACCCTATTCAGATCGGCCTTCCTGAGTTTGACAACGCCACTTTGAAGAAGCGCCAGAGCTGGCGTCCGCGGAGCTCCCTGGAGGAAGATGACTGGGACATTCTTTATCTGATGAGCCGGATAAGCTCTTTAGCTCGATCCAGATTGACCATGATCGAGGTCATGGCTATATGCATTATGCGGGGGGTGCAGCCGCTCCAGTACAGAGGCCACCCCATGTGGGACTTCAACGGGGAGGATGACACCACCCGCCACGGCCGCAAAGGGCTGGGATCGGCTGCTGATCTAATAAAGATCTTGTCCACTTTGTACAAAAGAGAAGAGGAGGAGTTCCTCCGTATCAACCCGCAGGGAGGATTCTCCATGTACAATCCTCCGAGCTGGGTAAGCGGAGATTTTTTCTCGCCCATCTGTTTTGTATTCCCGTAGTTTAAGTATTCATTCTAGCGATTTCATCGCAGGAGCTGCACCGGGCAGTAAAGGAGATAAACAACCCTCCTCCACAGCCGAGGACCCTGGACGGTCCCTTGACCCGGCCTCCCAGGAGGATCTGGACATATCCATGGAGCTGATCGACGGGGTTTTTTACCAAGGGAGTAATGACAATACCTTGGTGGCCATTATGGCCGATTACCCTGGGCTAGTTCCAACCTCACAGGTGACTGAGACTGAAATCCCAACACTTAAAAAGGGATCCGTCCTTGTGCTCTTTTTTCACTACCGTATAACAGCCGTGTCTTGCAGGGGAGGTCCTCGGGGCAAAAGGCCGAGCCTATGGCAACTAGCCAACAAGGGGCCGCTAGGCCAAGCAGGCTGAAAAGATCCACAGTCCGGATTGAGGCACCGGCGCAGCGGTATAGCGGGTCGTCTTTATTCCAAGACATTATTTACATAGGCATATTAGTGCCCATGCCTTCTTTTCAGGAGAAAGAGCGCTCGCCGGACTATACCCGGAGAGGCTACCAACCGCGCCTCCACAAGCCAGGCTCCAAGGTCGGACTCAGGGGTGGGAACGAGTACAAGGCGTGCACCGGGTGCTCCTCCGATAGAGGATACAGATAGACTGTCCGCCACCCCTTCCGAGGTGGAAAGTGCCATGAACCATAGACGTCGCCAGACTGTTCTTCGTGACGCTTGTTTTTTCCAAGAGGCTTTAGATGCCTTCAACTCGGGAGATGCGCACCTCCGTGCCGCTCAAAATGGTCTAGCCAGAGCCACAGAGCAGTATGTAGAAGACATACGGGTGAGAAAATTTGATGATTATATATATCAGTAGCCCCTGAGACTTGAAACAGTTAGGATAACTGATTTAAGGATCATTTGTTATGTAGGTTCTTACAGAAAAGAATACTCAACTGTCCCAGGAGCTGGAAGAGTGCAAAGCCCAACTTTAGGCCGCACTGTCCGCCGCACGGGAGCCCAAAGAGACCCCCGCTAGTAACATATCCATTAAATGATAAGTATTATATTAGAGTGAGGCTTTATATGAAAATCTGACGATAAAATTGCAGATGATGCTGGAGTGAATCCGGATAAGCAGTAGCTCATACGCCAGCTGAAGGCTGATGAGAGTGTGCTAACGAGGGTGAGGCAGGAGAAGAATGATCTCCAAGATGCCAACACCAAGCTGGGCGTGGAGCTAAAAGATGTTCGTGCCCAACTGTCGGATTCTGTTAAGGAGAATCGGCGGCTTCGACGCGGCATATCTAGTAAGTGCTTGAATGAACTTTGAAAAAGAGTTCGGCGAGGAAGCTGGCTAACAGAGTTATGTCTGTAGGTATGCTAACAGGACGTCCTGCCGAGGAGATGCCTAGTTCAATGGGTGATCTTCTTCCTGAGTTCACACATTTGCACGAACGAGTTCGGCAGGTGATGCAAGGCGTTGCCCAGGCCTTGTGGCCGTCCGTCTCCATACCCGAAGGCCTTGGAGAGCTTGCAGAAAAGCTGAAGGGAGCACGACGG
>NC_041380.1:133217252-133218064 GCF_002162155.2 Triticum dicoccoides
GTTTCCGATTATGGAAGATATCGGCCTGCCGTCAGGGCGCCAGGGAGGCTTGGGCAATGGTGAAGACACGGTACACGAAGGCTGACCCGAACCACATGGCCGAAGTCGGACCTGTGAGGCCTGACGGCAAGGAGATCCCTATGAATTTAGTGTACGGCCAAGTAGAATTGGCCGCAAAGTATTCCCAATCGGACTATAGACTAGACAGCCTATTGGAGGGCATTGAAGAGGAATTCAACCAGTCAAATTGACTATGTAATTGTAAAGTGACATATATGATGTCTTCTAGCCGGATTGTAGATCATTTGTCGTGGCGGACCTTTTCGCTTCAACCTCGGGACCGGACAGTCCGGAGTGTATCCGAATACCCTCTCGGTTATATAAGAACCAGGGCATGCGTGGAGACCAGGCGTAGGGGTCAATAGTGCTTTATCAGACAAGTGCCCAACTAGTTATGTTATATTACATGGGTAGTAAGAAACATCTTCTAGAGAGAATAGTTCCGTTAAGGGTTCCTTTCCCTGGGTAGGCATGCCCTAAAGTGCATGTCCGGACTGCGACAAGAAGCGCAGTAAAAACGTCTGGGAGTAGATATGGTTAATAAATAAAAGTCATCTTTTGTTCACCGACCGAATATTCTCTTAAGAACGCTAGCTTTCGGCTTCACCCAGTCTGAGGTACACGTCCGGCTAACCCGGCGGTAACAATCGCAGAGGTGCTCCCCTTATGCCCTAGCCGAATTAACGGGAACGTAGGGCATAAATACAAGAGCCAGGCAACCCAGCTTGGCCAAAACTTAAGTCATATCGATG
>NC_041380.1:133218325-133218837 GCF_002162155.2 Triticum dicoccoides
ATATAATGGTGAAAAAAGGTACATGCGGAAGTATAACGCATGTGTTGGGTGTGATGCCCAGGTAAATAATTTAAGCTTCTGTGAAAGAAGCCCCCAGGTGTAGGTAGTGCGGCTAGTGCCTCTGTAATGTACAAATGAGGCACAAGGTGACCCGTGAAGGTCTAGAGGAATAAAGGAAAGAAAGGGAAACAAGACGGACAACGCATATGCAGAAAATGGACAAAGGGAGGGGACTAACATAAAGTCCGGTGCTAGGCGTAGAATCTTCGGAGCCTGGCTGCGTTCCATGGGTTCGGCTCGAGTCGACTAGTCGATGCATCCCGCAGTCGGTACGCTTCGCCGGTCAGAACTTGGTCGATGATGAAGGGACCTTCCCATTTGGGCTCTAGCTTGTTCTTTTTCTTATCCGGCAGCCAGAGAACTAGTTCGCCAACGTTATAAGTTTTGGCTCGTACTTCTCTGCTTTGGTATCTGCGAGCCTATTGCTGGTAAAAATGCGGAACGGGCTTTGG
>NC_041380.1:133220197-133236226 GCF_002162155.2 Triticum dicoccoides
ATTATTTCGTGGGCTGATTGTGTTACTTCGGTGGCGGAGCCTCCGATTGTGTCAGGGAGTTTGGTATCGGGTATTTTGGCCGGGTCCGGACTGTTGTTACTGGTGTCCCCTTCCCATGCTATGGATGGCTTGAAAATCCTTTCCAGAAAAATGTTGGGAGGGACCGCGTCACGTTTGGCGCCAATGCGGGCGAGGATATCCGCCGCCTGATTGTTTTCCCGAGCCACATGGTGAAATTCGAGCCCTTGGAACCGAGCTGACATTTTTAGGACGTCATTGCGATAAGCGGCCATTTTTGGATCCTTGGCATCAAAGTCTCCATTTATTTGGGATATCGCGAGGTTTGAATCCCCGCGCACCTCTAGGCGTTGAATGCCCATGGATACTGCCATCCAGAGACCATGGAGGAGGGCCTCATATTCGGCTGCATTGTTGGAGTCTGTATACATTATCTGCAGTACGTATTGAATGGCGTCTCCTGTTGGGGACGTCAAAATGACGCCAGCCCCCAGACCAGCCAACATTTTGGAGCCGTTGAAGTGCATGATCCAGTTTGAATATGTGTCGTACTCTTTAGGGAGTTCGGCTTCCGTCCATTCAGCGACGAAGTCAGCCAAAACTTGCGATTTAATAGCTCGCCGTGGTTTTTAAGTTATGTCGAACGGGAGGAGCTCAATGGCCCATTTGGCAATCCGGCCCGTCGCGTCGCGGTTGTTTATAATATCGTTGAGTGGTACTTCCGAGGCTACCGTTATCGAACACTCTTGAAAGTAGTGTTGCAGCTTCCGGGATGCCATAAATACCGCGTTCACTATCTTTTGATAATGCGGGTACCGTGATTTGCATGGGGTAAGGACTATGGACACGTAGTAAACCGGCTTTTGAAGGGGGAATTTGTGTCCGTCCGCTTCTCGCTCGACGACAAACACCGCGCTTACTACTTGATGAGTTGCCGCAATGTATAATAGCATTGGTTTGCCAGTGTTTGGCGCGACCAGGACTGGGTTTGTTGCCAATATGGCTTTTATTTCGTTCAGTCCGGCTGTGGCGGCGTCCATCCACTCGAAGTGTTCGGTGCGCCATAGGAGGCGATAAAGGGGTAATGCATTTTCTCCCAAGCGGGAGATAAAGTGGCTTAGAGCCGCCATGCATCCAGTTAATTTTTGTATTTGTTTGAGGTCAGTTGGGGTAACCAACTGTGACAATGCTCGGATTTTGGCCGGATTAGCTTCAATACCTCTACTGGAGACGATGAATCCCAGGAGCTTTCCTGCTGGTACATTGAAAACACATTTTTCCGGATTGAGCTTGATGTCATATGTTCGGAGGTTGTTGAATGTGACCCTCAAGTCGTGTACTAGGGTGTTGACATGCTTGGTTTTAACGACCACGTCATCCACGTATGCCTCCACTATTTTGCCGATCTGGTTTGCCAGGCATGTCTGAATCATGCGTTGATATGTTGCACCGGCATTTTTTAGCCCGAAGGGCATTGTGTTGAAGCAGAATGGGCCGTATGGTGTGATGAATGCCGTTGCGGCTTGGTCTGGCTCTGCCATTTTGATTTGATGATAGCCGGAGTATGCGTCGAGGAAACACAATGAATCGTGTCCTGCGGTAGCATCGATGATTTGATCGATGCGGGGGAGGGGGAAGGGATCCTTTGGGCAGGCCTTATTAAGGTCCTTAAAGTCGACGCACAAGCGCCAGGATTTGTCCTTCTTTGGCACCATCACCAGGTTTGCTAGCCAATCCGGATGTTTTATGTCTCTGATGAATCCGGCCTCCAATAGCTTGGCTAGTTCCTCTCCCATGGCTTGTCTTTTAGGCTCGGAGAAACGTCGAAGAGCCTGCTTGACTGGCTTGAATCCTTTTAGGATATTTAGGCTGTGTTTAGCCAGCCTGCGTGGGATTCTTGGCATGTCTGAAGGGTGCCAGGCAAAAATGTACCAGTTCTCGCGTAGGAACTCTTGCAGTGCAGCGTCAACATCAGGGTTTAATTGTGCCCCGATGGAAGCTGTTTTTGTAGGGTCCGTTGGATGGACTTCGAATTTGACTATTTCGTCTGCCGGTTTAAAGGAGGTGGACTTGGATCTTTTATCGAGTATCACGTCATCTCTGTTCACCGTGGAGCGCAGCGCGGTTAGTTCTTCGGCCGCTAGGGCTTCGGATAGTGCCTCAAGGGCCAGTGCGGCTGTCTTGTTTTCGGCGCGGAGTGCTATGTCCGGATCACTAACAAGAGTGATGATTCCATTGGGCCCGGGCATTTTGAGCTTCATGTACCCGTAATGGGGTATGGCTTGGAAGATTGTAAACGCCTCCCGCCCTAATAGAGCGTGGTATCCGCTGCTGAACGGGGCCACTCGGAATGTAATTTCTTCGGACCTGTAATTATCCGGCGTGCCGAATACCATGTCTAGTGTGATTTTTCCAGCGCAGCGTGCTTCCCGACTGGGATGATTCCTCTAAAGGTTGTGCTGCTTTGCTTAATGCGGCTCCAGTCTATTTCCATCTTTTGAAGAGTTTCCTCGTAGATGAGGTTTAATCCGCTGCCGCCGTCCATGAGTACCTTAGTGAGTCGAAAGCCGTCCACGATTGGGCTGAGGACCAGTGCGGCTGGTACTCGGGCTGTTTGGGATTTAGGTTCGTCACTGGCATTGAAGGTAATAGCCGTGTCGCTCCAAGGATTTGTTTCTGCTATGTGGCAGATTTAGGACGTGCTGTGGAGTGTTCGCTTCCGTCTTTTATTTGACGCGAAGGTCTTGAAGACCGTCAAGACCGTACTGTTGTCCTCGGGGTGGTATTGTGTGGTTTTTTGGAGGAGTAGATCCTCACCACTTTTCGCCACCTGCCGGAGTATCCAGCAGGCTCTAAGGCTGTGCGTTGGTATCGCATCCGCTATACTAGGAATTTTGCAGGGTCTGTTGAGCCATCCCTCCAGTACGGTTCCTTGCCCCATAGAGGGCTTTTGCTTCGTGGTAGTTAACCCAGGTGTATTGTGATAATGCACCCTTTTATTTCGGACTGGGTTTGTATTCAGGGCCGGATTATCCCAAAATTTTATTTTGGTTTTCCAGGCACTTTCCATAGCACAGTACTTTCGTACTATGGACACCAAGTCGGCAAAGCGTGTAATTTCGCGACGACTTATGGCGTTGAGGATTCCCTTGTCCGTGCAATTATTGCAGAAGAGTGAAATTGCGTCTTCCTCGCGGCAGTCCTTTATCCTGTTCTTGACCAGGAGGAATCTGGCCCAGTAATGGTGTACTGTCTCTGCTGGCTCTTGCCTAATTTGGGATAGATCGCGTATGTTTGGGTGGGTGGAATTAAATCCGAATCCTCACGCAATTTGAGGCTCAGTGGCCAAGGAGTTTCCGAACTCGAAAGTTTGGATTCTTGGATGTTTTTCGGTAAATCTGGCCCGCTGCCTGATTCTAGGTTCAGGCTTTGAGTGACATCCTCCCCTCCGCGGGTATCCGGCTTGGAGGGATCGGGAATCCGGACATAGCTAGTCCTTAAGATAGATGAAGTTTTGCCGCATTGTTCTTCCACCACTGCAACGTGATGGGTGAGCTGGGGAGAGTTAATTTCTCTTAGATCAGGTTTAGGCCCAATCTGATCGTAGTCTGTAGCGACTCCTAGGGCGGCGATATGATCCAAGAGCTCGTTCAGGGAAGAGAGCTCCATTGGATCTAACTACTCGGTGAGTTTCGAGTTGATGTGAAGATTGCTTTCGATGACCCAAGAAGTCATCGTCGGCGCAGCGGCCGAACAGGTGGTCATAAGAAAACCACCTAGCCGGAGAGTTTGGCCGATATCCAGAGCTCCCTCAGCGATAGTGCCGTCTTTAAAGACGGGATGAGACATCCTTCCTTGTGGCGACGGCACAGCGGAACTCTCAATGAAAGCACCAATGTCGGTGTCAAAACCGGTGGATCTCGGGTAGGGGGTCCCGAATTGTGCGTCAAGGCCGGATGGTAACATGAGGCAAGGGACACGAAGTTTTACCCAGGTTCGGGCCCTCTTGATGGAGGTAAAACCCTACGTCATGCTTGATTAATATTGAATATATGGGTGTTACAAGAGTAGATCTACCACGAGATCAGAGAGGCTAAACCCTAGAAGCTAGCCTATGGTATGATTGTATGTTGTGGTTGTTGTCCTACGGACTAAAACCCTCCGGTTTATATAGACACCGGAGAGGGTTAGGGTTACACAAGGTCGGTTACAAAGGAGGAGATATCCATATACGTATTGCCTAGCTTGCCTTCCACGCCAAGTAGAGTCCCATCCGGACACGAGATGAAGTCTTCAATCTTGCATCTTCATAGTCTATCAGTCCGGCCAATGGAGATAGTCCGGCTGTCCGGAGACCCCCTAATCCAGGACTCCCTCAGTGGGAGTTGGGTTTCTCTGTGCTGGAGCAGTATCTATGAAAACTGAAGTTGGTTTATTATCTCCTGGTGTTTGGATCTTTTACAAAAGACCTGGTTTGTAACCCTTCAGATTCTAACATAGACGTCTTCCCCTTGCATGCCTTATATAGAAGAATGGTGCTTTAATTATAAAACATGCTACAACAGAGATGGAATAGGTACTGAAGAATAGAAAGGCATGAGATATTGACATGTATTCCCTCCATCCGGAAATAAATGGATGGGTCTAGGCGTATTTCAGTTCTAGATACATCCAGTTTTATCCATTTCTGCGACATGTAATCCGGATGGAGGGAGTATGATGTAAGAGCTAGGGATACGACAGGACAACAGTGTAAAAAACACTACTTGAATGTAAAACTGTATGCTAGCGGAATACATACAGAAAAACACTAAGGCAACATATGCATGTATGATTGGGAAACTAAGATGGCATTGCAAGAGACCACTAGAATAGCACTTCAATGTAAAAAAACATGGTATGGTAGACAGATGAAGTACATACTAATGAATAACAATGCATAAGATATTGAGAAGCATGATGTCCAAACTAAGAAGATGGCATTGCGATAGAGTAGAATGACAGTACTTGAATTTGAAAACATGTTATCATGAATGGAATAGGTACTGAAATACAGGAAGGTATGCCATATTTACAAGCATGACCAGCAGGCTAAGCACAAGGCATTACAACAGAGTAGATGCACTCCAGGACATTATATGCATGTTGTACCCATATCAAGGGCCAAGTTAGAGCAAGGACCTTATGGGGTGAATAGGATTCATCATCTTTCTGCAAGTCTTGTCAAGAACCGCCTTTACATGTACCATCATATTGGGTATCATTGACATCAAGTTTGTTGGCCGTTACATTGCTCCATGAGGTTCTTGTGGATAAATCAGTGTGTGCAATTATATCTGACATGCATGGAAGACAACTAGTAGTTAGATTTATGTAATGAGTGCCTTTAGGAGACGACATAAATAGTAGGACTGGGGTTAACTATCAGCAACAGGTCTCAAAAACTAAAGGGAGAACACAGATGAAAGATACATAATATGTATCGTTTGTACTCGAGATTAACTAGATGGCACACAAAAGTATTAAGGAACAACATAGGTTGTACTAGAAGTGGTATAATACTATAATCACCAGCCAGTGGGATAGCATTGGCTGATGGATGATGACTATGGAACATTGTTACCTAATGAACAAGTCTCTTAGCTGAACTATGGAACATCGTTAACTCCTGTACAAGACCCGTAAGAGATCAGCATGAATATACAATGAAATGTGATAATCTATTTTCCATGCTTAGATGAATAAAAAAGCCATAAATGTTGCACACAAGTAAGCATTGTTGAGGAAATCGTTAACTGGTACCTGCTCGGTCGGCTGGTGAGTAGGGGATTAATAGGCTAATCGGCAAGTTAATGGGCCATTTAATCAATTAATCGGATGATTTATCGGGTAATCGGCTACTCGGGGGCCCTATGAGTAGGGATTAATCGGCAAGTTAACTAGTTAATCGGGTGAATTCTTGAACAGGGCAAGTAAGATGATGGTACAACCTTGATGTCTACTACACAACCTTCTTCTTGTAGATGTTGTTGGGCCTCCAAGTGCAGAGGTTTGTAGGACAGTAGCAAATTTCCCTCAAGTGGATGACCTAAGGTTTATCAATCCGTAGGAGGCGTAGGATGAAGATGGTCTCTCTTAAGCAACCCTGCAACCAAATAACAAAGAGTCTCTTGTGTCCCCAACACACCCATTACAATGGTAAATCATATAGGTGCACTAGTTCAGTGAAGAGATGGTGATACAAGTGGTATAAGGATAGTAGATAATAGTTTTTGTAATCTGAAAATATAAAAACAGCAAGGTAGCGAGTGATAAAAGTGAGCATAAACGGTATTGCAATGCTAGGAAACAAGGCCTAGGGTTCATACTTTCGCTAGTGTAAGTTCCCTCAACAATAATAACATAATTGGATCATATAACTATCCCTCAACATGCAACAAAGAGTCACTCCAAAGTCACTAATAGCGGAGAACAAATGAAGAGATTATGGTAGGGTACGAGACCACCTCAAAGTTATTCTTTCCACTCAATCCGTTGGGCTATTCCTATAAGTGTCACAAACAGCCCTAGAGTTCGTACTAGAATAACACCTTAAGACACAAATCAACCAAAACCCTAATGTCACCTAGATACTCCAATGTCACCTCAAGTATCTGTCGGTATGATTATACGATATGCATCACACAATCTCAGATTCATCTATTCAACCAACACATAGAACCTCAAAGAGTGCCCCAAAGTTTGCCGGAGAATCACGACGAAAATGTGTGCCAACCCCTATGCATAGGTTCATGGGCGGAGCCCGCAAGTTGGTCACCAAAACATACATCAAGTGAATCACGTGATATCCCATTGTCACCACAGATATGCACGGCAAGACATACATCAAGTGTTCTCAAATCTATAAAGACTCAATCCGATAAGATAACTTCAAAGGGAAAACTCAATTCATTACAAGAGAGTAGAGGGGGAGGAGAAACATAAGATCCAACTATAATAGGAAAGCTCGCGATACATCAAGATCGTGGAAAACCAAGAACACGAGAGAGAGAGATCAAACACATAGCTACTGGTACATACCCTCATCCCCGAGGGAGAACTACCCCCTCCTCGTCATGGAGAGCACCGGGATGATGAAGATGGCCACCAGAGAGGGATTCCCCCCTCCGGCAGGGTGCCAGAACGGGTCTAGATTGGCTTTCGGTGGCTACAGAGGCTTCTGGCGGCTCAACTCCCGATCTATTGTGCTCTTTGGAAGTTTTAGGGTATATGGAGATATATAGGCGGAAGAAGTATGTCAGGGGGGCCACGAGGGGCCCACGAGGGTGGAGGGCGCGCCCTAGGGGGGTGGGCGCGCGCCCCTACCTCGTTGCCTCCTCGAAGGCCCCCTGACGTGCACTCCAAGTCTTCTGGGCTTCTTTCCTTCCAAAAATGAGTTCCCTGAAGTTTCAGGTCAATTGGACTCCGTTTGATTTTCCTTTTCTTCGAAACCCTAAAACAAGGTAAAAACAGAAACTGGCGCTGTGCTCTGGGTTAATAGGTTAGTCCCAAAAATGATATAAAAGTGTATAATAAAGCCCATAAACATCCAAAACAGTAGATAATATAGCATGGAGCAATCAAAAATTATAGATATGTTGGAGACGTATCAGCATCCCCAAGCTTAATTCCTGCTCGTCCTCGAGTAGGTAAATGATAAAAACAGAATTTTTGATGCGGAGTGCTACTTGGCATAATTTCAATGTAATTCTTCTTAATTGTGGCATGAATATTAAGATCCAAAAGATTCAAGACAAAAGTTCATATTGACATAAAAATAATAATACTTCAAGCATACTAACTAAGCAATCATGTCTTCTCAAAATAACATGGCCAAAGAAAGCTATCCCTACAAAATCATATAGTCTGGCTATGCTCTATCTTCACCACACAAAATATTTAAATCATTCACAACCCCAGTGACAAGCCAAGTAATTGTTTCATACTTTTGATGTTCTCAAACCTTTTCAATCATCACGCAATACATGAGCGTGATCCATGGATATAGCACTATAGGTGGAATAGAGTGGTGGTTGTGGAGAAGACAAAAAGGGAGAAGATAGTCTCACATCAACTAGGCGTATTAACGGGCTATGGAGATGCCCATCAATAGATATCAATGTGAGTGAGTAGGGATTGTCATGCAATGCATGCACTAGAGCTATAAATTTGTGAAAGCTCAAAAGAAACTAAGTGGGTGTGCATCCAACTTGCTTGCTCACGAAGACCTAGGGCATTTTGAGGAAGCCCGTCATTGGAATATACAAGCCAAGTTCTATAATGAAAGATTCCCACTAGTATATGAAAGTGATAACATGAGAGACTCTCTACTATGAAGATCATGGTGCTACTCTGAAGCACACGTGTGGTAAAAGGATAGTAACATTGTCCCTTCTCTCTTTTTCTCACATTTTTTTATTTTTTTATTTTATTTGGGCCTTTTCTCTTTTTTTATGGCCTCTTTTCTTTCTCTTTTTTTTATTTGGGCTTCTTTGGCCTCTTTTATTTATTTTTCGTCCGGAGTCTCATCCCGACTTGTGGGGGAATCATAGTCTCCATCATCCTTTCCTCATTGGGACAATGCTCTAATAATGATGATCATCACACTTTTATTTTTCTTACAACTCAACAATTACAACTCGATACTTAGAACAAAATATGACTCTATATGAATGCCTCCGGCGGTGTACCGGGATATGCAATGACTCATGAGTGACATGTATGAAAGAATTATGAATGGTGGCTTTGCCACAAATACGATGTCAACTACATGATCATGCTAAGCAATATGACAATGATGGAGTGTGTCATAAACGGAACGGTGGAAAGTTGCATGGCAATATATCTCGGAATTGCTATGGAAATGCCATAATAGGTAGGTATGGTGGCTGTTTTGAGGAAGTTATATGGTGGGTGTATGATACCGGAGAAAGGTGCGCGGTATTAGAGAGGCTAGCAAAGGTGGAAGGGTGAGAGTGCGTATAATCCATGGACTCAACATTAGTCATATAGAACTCATATACTTATTGCAAAAATCTACAAGTTATCAAAGCAAAGTATTACACGCATGCTCCTAGGGGGATAGATTGGTAGGAAAAGACCATCGCTCGTCCCCGACCGCCACTCATAAGGAAGACAATAAATAAATAAATCATGCTCCGACTTCATGACATAACAGTTCACCATACGTGCATGCTACGGGAATCACAAGCTTCAACACAAGTATTTCTCAAATTCACAACTACTCAACTAGCATTACTTTAATATCACCATCTTTATATCTCAAAACAATTATCAAGTATCAAACTTCTCATAGTATTCAACACACTCATAAGATTTTTTTACTAATCTTGAATACCTAGCATATTAGGATTATTTAACAAATTTACCATGCTATTTAAGATTCTCAAAATAATCTAAGTTAAGCATGAGAGTTCATCTATTTCTTAAAAATAAAACAACCACCATGCTCTAAAAAGATGTAAGTGAAGCACTAGAGCAAATGACAAACTACTCCGAAAGATATAAGTGAAGATCAATGAGTAGTCGAATAATTATGCAACTATGTGAAGACTCTCTAACATTTAATAATTTAAGATCTTGTTATTTTATTCAAACATCAAGCAAAACTAAATAAAATGACGCTCCAAGCAAAACACATATCATGTGGCGAATAAAAATATAGCTCCAAGTAAAGTTACCGATGAACGAAGACGAAAGATGGGATGCCTTCCGGGGCATCCCCAAGCTTAGGCTCTTGGTTGTCCTTGAATGTTACCTTGGGGTGCCTTGGGCATCCCCAAGCTTAGGATCTGGCCACTCCTTATTCCATAGTCCATCGAATCTTTACCCAAAACTTGAAAACTTTACAACACAAAACTTAACAGAAAACTCGTAAGCTCCGTTAGTATAAGAAAATAAATCACCACTTCAAGGTACTGTAATGAACTAATTCTTTATTTATATTGGTGTTATATCTACTGTATTCCAACTTCTCTATGGTTCATACCCTCCGATACTACTCATAGATTCATCAAAATAAGCAAACAACACATAGAAAACAGAATCTGTCAAAAACAGAACAGTCTGTAGTAATCTGGATCAAACGTATACTTCTGGAACTCATAAAATTCTCAAATAAATTTCTGGACCTGAGGAATTTATCTATTAATCATCTGAAAAAAGAATTAACTAAATATCACTCTCCAAATAAAAATTGCAGCAGTTCTCGTGAGCGCTAAAGTTTCTGTTTTTTACAGCATGATCAACAAGACTTCCCCCAAGTCTTCCCAACGGTTCTACTTGGCACAAACACTAATTAAAACATAAAAAATCAATCATAACATAGGCTAGATAAATTATTTATTGCTAAACATGAGCAAAAATCAAGGAACAAAAATAAAGTTGGGTTGCCTCCCAACAAGCGCTATCGTTTAACGCCCCTAGCTAGGCATGATGATTTCAATGATGCTCACAAAGGTAAGAATTGAAACATAAAGAGAGCATCATGATGAATATGACTAGCAAATTTAACTCTAACCCACTTCCTATGCATAGGGATTTTGTGAGCAAACAACTTATGGGAACAATAATCAACTAGCATAGGAAAGCAAAACATGCATAACTTCAGAATTTTAAGCACATAAAGAGGAAACTTGATATTATTGCAATTCCTACAAGCATAAGCTCCTCCCTCATAATAATTTTTGGTAGCATAATGAATGAATTCAACAATATAACCAGCAACTAAAACATTCTTTTCATGATCTACAAGCATAGAAAATTTACTACTCTCCACATAAGCAAACTTCTTCTCATGAATAGTAGCAGGGGCAAACTCAACAAAGTAACTATCATGGGATTGAAAATTGAAATCAAGATGACAAGTTTCATTGTTACCATTATTCTTTAAAGCATACGTGTCATCACAATAATCATCATATATAGTAGGCATGCTTTCATCATAATAAATTTGCTCATCAAAACTTGAGGGACAAAAAAATACCATCTTCATCAAACATAGCTTCCCCAAGCTTGTGGCTTTGCATATCATTAGCATCATGGATATTCAAGGAATTCATACTAACAACATTGCAATCATTCTCATCATTCAAATATTTAGTGCCAAACATTCTATAGATTTCTTCTTCTAGCACTTGAGCACAATTATCCTTTCCATCATACTCACGAAAGATATTAAAAAGGTGAAGCGTATGAGACAAACTCAATTCCATCTTTTATAGTTTTCTTTTATCAACTAAACTAGTGATAAAACAAGAAACTAAAAGACTCGATTGCAAGATCTAAAGATATACCTTCAAGCGCTAACCTCCCCGGCAATGGCGCCAGAAAAGAGCTTGATGTCTAGTACACAACCTTCTTCTTGTAGACGTTGTTGGGCCTCCAAGTGCAGAGGTTTGTAGGACAGTAGCAAATTTCCCTCAAGTGGATGACCTAAGGTTTATCAATCCGTAGGAGGCGTAGGATGAAGATGGTCTCTCTCAAGCAACCCTGCAACCAAATAACAAAGAGTCTCTTGTGTCCCCAACACACCCAATACAATGGTAAATTGTATAGGTGCACTAGTTCGGCGAAGAGATGGTGATACAAGTGGTATATGGATAGTAGATAATAGTTTTTGTAATCTGAAAATATAAAAACAGCAAGGTAGCAATTGAAAAAAGTGAGCATAAATGGTATTGCAATGCTAGGAAACAAGGCCTAGGGTTCATACTTTCGCTAGTGTAGGTTCCCTCAACAATAATAACATAATTGGATCATATAACTATCCCTCAACATGCAACAAAGAGTCACTCCAAAGTCACTAATAGCGGAGAACAAACGAAGAGATTATGGTAGGGTACGAGACCACCTCAAAGTTATTCTTTCCAATCAATCCATTGGGCTATTCCTATAAGTGTCACAAACAGCCCTAGAGTTTGTACTAGAATAACACCTTAAGACACAAATGAACCAAAACCCTAATGTCACCTAGATACTCCAATGTCACCTCAAGTACCATGGGTATGATTATACGATATGCATCACACAATCTCAGATTCATCTATTCAACCAACACATAGAACCTCAAAGAGTGCCCCAAAGTTTCTACCGAAGAATCCCGACGAAAACGTGTGCCAACCCCTATGCATAGGTTCATGGGAGGAACACGCAAGTTGGTCACCAAAACATACATCAACTGAATCACGTGATATCCCATTGTCACCACAGATATGCACGGCAAGACATACATCAAGTGTTCTCAAATCTATAAAGACTCAATCCGATAAGATAACTTCAAAGGTAAAACTCAATTCATTACAAGAGAGTAGAGGGGGAGGAGAAACATAAGATCCAACTATAATAGCAAAGCTCACGATACATCAAGATCGTGCCAAACCAAGAACACGAGAGAGAGATCAAACACATAGCTACTGGTACATACCCTCATCCCCGAGGGAGAACTACTCCCTCCTCATCATGGAGAGCACCGGGATGATGAAGATGGCCACCGGAGAGGGATTCCCCCCTCCGGCAGGGTGCCAAAACGGGTCTAGATTGGCTTTCGGTGGCTACGGAGGCTTCTGGCGGCGGAACTCCCGATCTAGTGTGCTCTTTGGCGGTTTTAGGGTATATGGAGATATATAGGCGGAAGAAGTACGTCAGGGGGGCCACGAGGGGCCCACGAGGGTGGAGGGCGTCCCCTAGGGGGGTGGGCGTGCCCCCTACCTCGTGGCCTCCTCGAAGGCCCCCTGACGTGCACTCCAAGTCTTCTGGGCTTCTTTCCTTCCAAAAATGAGTTCCGTGAAGTTTCAGGTCAATTGGACTTCGTTTGATTTTCCTTTTCTTCGAAACCCTAAAACAAGGTAAAAACAGAAACTGGCACTGGGCTCTGGGTTAATAGGTTAGTCCCAAAAATGATATAAAGTGTATAATAAAGCCCATAAACATCCAAAATAGTAGATAATATAGCATGGAGCAATCAAAAATTATAGATACGTTGGAGATGTATCAAACCTATCTGGTCGCCATCCATAGGAGTGAGATTCATGTGCTGACTTGTCGATGACCCTGCAGTTGTTGTGGCTGTCCATGTTGGGCACGTGCATTCGATGCAGGGAACTATTGAGTGGGGACTATAGCTCCCTTCTGGTGTATTCTTCCCTTGTTGGAGCAGTTGTGGCGAGTCGGAAGACGGTGTGGCTGAAGATGCAGAAAACGCATAATGTTAAGAACGACACATCTCTCTGATCTGAAGAAATACCCTAAGAGATCAATAGCAACGTATGAGAGTGGTCACACATCTATTGACTGAATACTAAATTGGGGTCACATGATTTTATTTTATTTTGGTACCATCCGATCTACGCCGGATGGCTTGATGGCTGTCTTGTGCCTCCCGGCTGACACTGTTCGGAATTTTCCCTGAAGAGCCAGCAACCACCGGCAGTGCAGCCTGCCTCCACCGTCCGTGGCCCCGACCAAAACCCGCTCCCCGCCCCACCGCACTGCCGTGGTTGCGCCGCCCCTGGGCCAATCCACAAAGACTCGCCGTTATCTAGATCCGGCGGCGGCAGTACCTTCAACCCACACAACTCTAAGATAGCCATCTAAGCGCTGCTTCTGCTGCGAACTTGCGCCCCCGCACCCTTACGTTAGACACCAGCCAACCGGCAGCCTAGGAGCTCCGCCGGCTCGAGGGGTGCTGCTTCCCATTGGGAATCGATTGGCCCAGAATAAAAATTCAGACAATTGATGCCTACATAAAGTGATTTGAGATGAGGGTGCGACCTACCTAGCGGCCCGGTGAAGTAGGCAGCTCCAGCTGCCTAGTCGGTGAGGCCGGCGCGGTTGTGGTGGCTACCGGCAGCAGGGAAGCAGAGATGTCGCGATGGTCGACGGCTACGGGGAAGTAGCGCCGGGGCTCTAGACGGGTCCAAAGTTGGAGCCGCTCCGGCGCCGTGAGCAATGGCAGGGGTGAATCGGCTCCGGTACGGTTCACGCGGCCGTCATCGAGGCGGCTCCGACAGCACGGAGTAAGAGGTACACGACCCAGTGCACGACGACAAATGGGCAGCGTCTCCGGGATTAGAGAGGAGGGCGGCTGTGAATTTGGTGTGGTGGGGGCGCCATGGAGGAGGGGCTGAGGTTTCGCGGCTCGGGAGAAGGGAGCTTCCGGGGAGAAGGTGATTTGGCGCCCACGAGGTATGATTGGGGAATTGGGAGGGGGAACCATGTCTTACGGACGCATTTGTGTGAAATTTGGGGGGAGGAGTTACAATTCTACCCCTGCCTTTAGGCTTCTCGGCTTGGGTTTGTGTACTGAGGGTCGGGGATAGTAGAGTAAGTTTGCTTCTCCCAAATAGTGGGCATGAGCAATTTCGGGTGAGGAGGGCGTGTTTTGAAATATAGTGGGCGTGAGCGATTTTGGGCGAGGAGGGCATGTTTTCAAATATAGTGGGCGCGAGCGATTTCGGGCGAGGAGAGCATGTTTTGAAATAGTGGGCGCGAGCTATTTCGGGCGAGGAGAGGGTGTTTTGCCAACCATGGTTTATGAATTATTTGACACATGTCATTTTGGCCGAGGAGAAGGCACGCTTGGATGAAGTTACGAACCTACCCTCGATGTACAACAGGCCAATTGATGTGTGTCCCACATAGGCCGGTAATTTCGCGTCTCCCATTTATTTGCTCGGGCGAATTCGACCGAGCAGAGGGTGTTTAACGGTTCGTTCAAATTTTGGGAGAACGAGCATCCACGTCTACCTTACCAAGTCAATTCGAATCAAATTTTGAAATATTAGCTTGCCACTTCTTTTTTAGATGGAGAGATGATGCTCGGGAGTAATGTGTTTTTACATGCTCGCTGCTAGCGATTTACTATATGACAAATAGTTGACCCACTCAAAAACGAGAATCAAACCCAAAATGAAATATCTCGATTCAATGAAATAGCTCATTCACCAGGTTAAAATAGTGAACTAAATCCAAAATTGAACACCTCAATCGAGTAGCATGTTGTACAGTATTATAGTACTCCATGAACATGTTGAAAGTCAAATTAATGAACTTGTTTGATATACGCATATCTCCGTTCATGTGTGGATTGCATACAACATGTTCTCCAATTTAAATATTTGAATGCAAGTATATATCGAAACATGGTTTATACCAGTCTTTGATGCATAAAACGCGACCTCCCCCTCTTCCGGACTCCTGCTCTCTCTCTCTCTCACCTACAATCTTCAATTCTGTCGCACGCATCCAACACACAAACCTTTTTGGTCCCTATCCCTCTCTCTCCGTCTCTCTCTCTCTCTCTCTCACTCTTTGTGTGTGTGTGTGGGGGGGGGGGTGGTGGTCTTTCTAGCTCGCATGCATATATACTTCATCTATAGGTCTCTCTCGCACACTATGTATGATTCTCTAGTCCAAGCTAAATGTATTGGGTGCACTCATCGTACGCACACAAATTCCTTGGCTCGTTGCCCATAACTCTCTCACGCACCACTCTATAGTCTCGGAGCTCTTCTCTATCTCTCTCAAACTCTCCATCTACCTGGGTCACACATACACATGCATATCTCACTCACACTTGATAGACCCATCTAAAACTCTATCTCTTTCCCTCGTTCTCTCTTCATCTCACACGCACACACACAAAATCTCATACCTAGACAAGTATGATGGTCTCTCACTCAAATGTAGGCACTTGCAGTCCCCCCTATATGTGTATGACTAGCTAATCTTAGTCTCCATCACAAACATGTGCATGGTCTATCTCGATTTCTCTCGGGGCATCTTTCTATCGTGCACGCACCTCCCTCGATCTCCCACCCATATAGTCCCCTCACGATCTCGAGGGGATCTCTCTATCACAAACACACCCTCTCTCCCTCCCCATGCGTCCATGTTCTACATGTGTCCCTCTCGACCTTTGTTCCTTGTTGGCCAGACCTCTATTGGACATGT
>NC_041380.1:133236707-133266258 GCF_002162155.2 Triticum dicoccoides
GCCTTATCGGGGCTCCTCTATCTCTCTCAAACTTTATATCTCCCTGGTTCACACATACACATGTCTCGCTCGCACTACATATAGACCCATCCAACACTCTCCGCCCTTGTTCTCTCTCTATGTGACACGCACCCCCTAAGTACCATAATCCTCACTCCATCATAGGCGCACACACTCCCCCCTAACTATGATTATCTCTCACTAGCCATCTAGAACACATGTATTGTCTCCTTCCATCCATACGTCTATCTCGATATCTCTCGAGGTATCTTCTATCGTGCACACACCTTGTCACTCGATCTCCCACCCATGTAGTCCCATCACGATCTCCAGGGGATCTCTCTATGACAAACATACACTCTCTCCTCCCCATGTCTGCATTTTCTCCGTACGTCTCTCTCGACCTCTCTCCCTTGTTTGTCAGACCCCTCTTGGCCACGTGCTAGGGGTCTTTCTCTCTCGGTTGCACACAACCACACACTATCTCCTCACCTTGCTCCCGTTGTTGAAGATGCATGTGTGATATGTTTGCATAAGACACACACGCCTTTTCTCTAATTTTATCATGTGTTGTCCATGTCTCTTTCACACACGCACACACACACTTTTTTCGCTCACTCTTTCTATTTCACACTCTCTCTAGTTAGGGACTCTCTCACGTCCATAAGCATATGGATGTTTTGAAAAGTCAAACCTCATAAAAGTTTGACCAGGTATATGTGGAGAAAAACATTTACATCTGGAACGATCATTAGATTCATCACAACATGTATTTACTTCATACTATCATTTATCTTTGGTATTGTAGATATAAGTAATTTCTTTATAAACTTGGTCAAAGTTTCAAAAGTTTGACTTAAAAAAATGTTGGCACTACATTATCAAACGGAGGGAGTAGCTCTTTATCTCTCTCTCTGCTATCTCTCATGGGCTCATATACGGCCAGAGACTCGAAAATATATTTGCCCGTTAGTGACTTGTCAGGGCGGTGGATTTTAGTTTGTACGATAATGCTGCATCCACCTAAAGTAATGAAAGTTCTTACATAAACTTCCTAGATTCCCTCTTCGTAGGTGCAACATTACTCCTAACATTTGTAATATCAGTTTGAAACTTGTAATATTGCTGTGTCCTATTCCTGTGTTTTCAAAATCCTGCGAATCAAAGAGGTCCTAAGTTGGTCATGATGTTGTGCCTGCCATCTTTCATCAATAGCCGTCAGATCTAGATCTGACGCATACAAACCAAACTTCTCCAGTTTTGCAAAAAGATGCTCGCACTTGTTCCCTATTTACAAACAACTCCTTGTCTCTCACAATCAGCCTTATCTCCTCCCACCACATCTAGAAGGCCATGGAAAAATCTGGCGCGATGGCCGCTACCGACGCCGTCCACCCCCAATCTTGGTGTTCCGTGCAATGCACGGGCATCTACGCACGGGAAATTATGTCAAACACGGCTAGTTGTAAGCAGGCTAGCTCTATAGCCATGATGATAGTGACTGCAGGCGGTGAGGCTGACTTATGTGTTATGCCGAACACGGCGCCTATACTCAGGTGTCATCTCCGGCGCAGGGTCTTGTCACTTCACTGCGACGAGCAGCACGTAATAATTTGACAAACGGGTAGTATAGTGCTACTACATTGGTAGTAGTACTACTAGTACTAGCATCACAATATGGATTTAGTAGTACTACCATGTCCATCTGGATTTAGTATTTGACTAGCAATATCTAGTAATGCATGTCACAAAAATGTACTACTCCCTGTAAATAAATACATGGTGTATTGTTTTATTCCTTCCGGTAGATGGCTCAAATCTGAAGTCTCATCAATCAGACTACTATTGTACTCACCGAGCACTCAACTTTGTAAGCTACCAACAAAAAATTGCTATCAAAGACTACTATTGTACTCCCTCCGTACTAGTGCATCAATCACGTTACGAAAACCAAATAGTAATCCCAAAACTTTTAGGCGCGGTGCATTAACTACCCACCTCATTCCTTGTTTTTGCCACGAAAAAACAAATCACCCAATACGAGACATGGGGTGCGTATGCATCCAATGACTTCAGACTACTCCCTCCGTCTAGGTGTATAAGTCATCTTAGAGCAAGTGAAAAAGAGGAGTGGTCTCTCATGCAAGAGCCTAGCTATATGCGGATTCCTAGGCTGATATACAATAAATATTGAGAAAGAGAGAGAGAAGATGAGAAAAAGTAGTACTCTTATAGCCAGCCTTATAGCTAACCTTATTGTATGAGTGGCTACAAGTGATGGCTCTACTATGACATGGCAATATCATATAGCCAGCAGTTGGCTATACTATTAAGTATTAACCATGCTCTTAGGTTGTGCACTGTGACCAAGACGAAGGGGAAAGCGAGAGAACTTAATGTATTTTTGCTAATTAATAGGATTACATGCAATGAACTAACCACTGCATGTCATGTTTGGTAGTCTCAAGTCATTGAAAGTATGCATGGCCCACATCTCTCATTGGTTGATATGTCACGAAATAAGAAACAAGGAGGGAGTTAATGTACCATGCCTAAGTGTTTTGGGACGGAGGGGGACGCAACTTCATTGACTTACTACACCTGCGTTTGGGTAAATGACTCGTGGCCCAACAAGTGGCTGGCCCACCTGTCATACAGCATAAGGCAGGTGCAGTAGAGGGCCGAGGAGTAGATGGCCAACACACACGTGAATGCAACGCAGTCTGCACTTCTCATATAAGGCTAGCCATAGTGGGGGTAACATAAGTAGTAACATGCACTTGGGACTCAGAAACATGCTTATGTGATAGTCAATTAAAGAAGAGAGAGATGGTTATAGTAACATAGGTAGGTATCATAACATAATAAATGTTATGCTACTATGTGTCATGCATGGCAATAAATGAGACCACCTATGATACTAATCTATGTTACTATGCACTATGAATGTAGTATCATACACTAGTATCATATGCATGATACTAGTATATGATACTCCCCACTATGACCAGCCTAAAGGCTCCCCACCAATCCAATCTACGAAATCCTACACACCTACGCACCCTAACCAAGGGCAAGAGTGATCACTCCAATCACAAGATCAGTTGACTAGAAGCTAGACCCATGGAGGCGATGAGCACGAGCATCAGCCGGCTGTGCCAGATGGTCCACGACGCCGGCCTGTGGCCCGGCATCGAGGAACGTCTCCAGGTTGTGCTTGAGGCCGCCTGGGTGAGAGGCCGCTTGGACGACAACTTCGTCTCCTTGTTCGACAAGGTCCTTGTCGGCTTCCTCGACAAGTTCACCATCGTCAAGAAGCTCGCGGACGACCTTGATGTACGCCTCCAGCCCACCCAGGCTCTGCGATGCCAGCCACCCTCAATGGCCTCTATGGTGATAACCTCTTCGATGCACTGGTGGCCCTGCGACTGCCCGCCGTCACGCCGGAGAATGTCCACCTTGAGGTCGCGCTCGCCGCGCAGCACCTGGCGCAGCAAGACACCGTCGACATAATCACCCATGTCTACACGCAAATCGTCCACAAGGTCTACCATGTGCCAGAGGAGGACGATAGGTCGCTGGCCTTCTTGACCCGCAGGGCAACCTTGGATGGCATTGTTCAGAAGCATGTTGAGCTCGCCGCCAACGCCGCAGGGCGTGGCGATGTCGTTGATGGATCCGTATGTATCTTTATCTTTCCGTCAAATCCATGTAGTAGTATATGGTACTACTAGTAATTATCTTAACTTTCGCATCAACTTCATAATTTCGTATGTACTCCATGCATGAACCGCGCCAGAACCAAACTTCTCATTACTCTAGGGAAAATCATTATTTCTACCTATCGGTCACGCCATGGAGTAGAACCAAATTTTACAAGTTACAAGTTAAAAAAGGAAAAGCATGCCGTGTTCGCGTACATCGCACCCCCACACGGTTGGTCCGGCACGCCGCTCAAGGGGGAATGCGTGCTATGTTGCATTTTCACTTACAAGTGGGACCACAGTTGAGCAAACCGACTATCGGCAAACCCCCACCCCTCCCACCGCATGATGGCTGAGAAAACAGGAGGGAGAAGAGATGGTTGTAGCATGGACTCCAAGAAAATTGGTGTCAGATGGGACTCGTGTGGGTGGCATGTGCCGTACTACTAGACGTGAATGCTAGTTATGGCCCATGCCACCCCACTATATCGAGCCTATATCGAGGTGATGGTTACGTAGAACAAATTTCCTGGAGTTCGTGCTTAGCCTGTTGGGTTCTACGGTAGGGTGCGTCGACTACAAATTAAAATTTTCCTACGCGCAGAACAACCAAGAACATGCTACGGGAGATGGATCACAGTTTGTTACCACTGGATGCGCAGTGCTGTGCAGTGGAAGAAGAGTTGGGGGCAGCATGTCCGCATGGATCATCTCCTCCTCGTCCGATCTCCCTCGTACAGCCGGTCGTCGGTCCCATGTACAGGTTCGTCGGAGCGATGCAAGTGCACCGCCTCTAACAGTATCCGCGCGTGCAGGAGGAACGTCGCGTGGCGGACTGCTAGGTCCGATCACACAACCGGTGGCGAGTGGAGGTGTCTATTCGCAACACATGCAAACTGCTACCTCTTGAGCACTGTGTTGGTTTTCCCTTGAAGAGTAAAGGGTGATGTAGTAAAGTAGTGTAAGTATTTCCCTCAGTTTTTGAGAACCACGATATCAATCCAGTAGGAGATCACGCTCGAGTCCCACGCACCTACACAAACAAATAAGAACCTCGCAACCAACGCAATAAAGGGGTTGTCAATCCCTTCACGGTCACTTACGAGAGTGAGATCTGATAGATATGATAAGATAATATTTTTGGTATTTTTATGATAAAGATCAATAAAGATGCAAAGTAAAATAAACAAGAATAAAAATAGCTAAGTGTTGAAAGAATAATATGATGGAAGATAGACCCGGGGGCCATAGGTTTCACTAGTGGCTTCTCTCAAGAGCATAAGTATTACGGTGGGTAAATGAATTATTGTCGAGCAATTGATAGAATTGAGCATAGTTATGAGAATATCTAGGTATGATCATGTATATAGGCATCACGTCCGTGACAAGTAGACCGAAACGATTCTGCATCTACTACTATTACTCCACACATCGATCGCTATCCAGCATGCATCTAGAGTATTAAGTTCATAAGAACAGAGTAATGCTTTAAGTAAGATGACATGATGTAGAGGGATAAACTCATGCAATATGATATAAACCCCATCTTTTTATCCGCGATGACAAAAATACAATACATGTCATTTCCCTTTCTGTCACTGGGATCGAGCACTGCAAGATTGAACCCAAAGCTAAGCGCTTCTCCCATCTATTTATACATAAAAAGTACTTGATGGGGTCACCAGAATAAAGATAATTAACTTAGTAAATCCCACAATAATTAGAAATATCCGACCTTTAATTCTGTGAGACAACAAAGTCCAGCCATTAGATCATCATAAACCAGGTGGGTCCATATCGCGAGACAACAAAATCAAACCATGACATCTTCGTGAACTAGGTGGGCCAGAATAAAGATAAGTCCAACCATTAGATCTTTCGTAAATGTGGTGGGTCCATGCCGTGCAATGACGGCTTCATGTTAAATCTCACAATCCCAACCATAGCCCTACCCAATAGGTTGGACCATCCCATGAGGGGTCAGAAACACGCATGCATCATGCATCATTTGGAAAAAAAACGCACACAAGTTGGGCCATTACACGCATACAGGATGGACCATGCCAAGAGCGATGGGGCCATCCCCAAAAAAATGTCCAATGTCCCTAAACAAATCCAAACTATCATATCTCTCCAAACAGAATATATGTCCAGACAGAATCCAAAAAACCTTTCTTTCCATCGTGCAAACATGAGAAACTTAGCCATCCATACAAGACCTTCCCCATGACTCATAGGTTCATTGTCCTCTAGATTTTTGGTTAGAAATTCTCCATCATCTTCCGCCAGCGACCAAAACATCGAGATCAACTTCAGAATTAGCACTTCGAAGTTGTCTTCCTCCAGCGGTCATAGGACAGCTCCGTCGAGCAATCAGGCAACATCAAGTAAGTTCCATCCACACAAAACTATAAATCAGACCGATTAATGGATCAATAATGGTTCAACTACTCTCTATGCAGTCCTCATCTAAAAATATTTGACATATTACCTCAGAAGGTTGATTATGTAGAATCCAATAGGTGTTGGTTCATGTCTTAATGGTGTCGGGTTCATACTTTTTACTCATCTACAGAAGGCTAATGCCATGGATGTTGATTGCTGTGATATAGAGAAACATATATGGTGCATCAGATGGTGTTCATATTATAGATTAGACCTATTGTTATAGAGCAGACCTATTAATGGATCAATAATACTCAGATTATACTGTAGGCAGTGCTAATCTAAAAAGATTTCACATGTAAGCTCACAAGTTTCATTATGTACAAACAAATATAGAGAAACATACATAGATGGTTTCCATGTTTAATCAACCTCATATGCTATAGTTGTTTCCTGTCATAATGCCAGCAGTTCCATCTGAAACAAAAATAATGACCAATTTTCAATAAAATTGTACTGATGCATCTACTATGATTTGATATGAACTCATCTATAGATACATAGATGGTTTCCTTATTTGGTCAACATCAGATGCTATAGTGGGTTCCTGTCATAATGCCAACAGCTCCATCTAAAACAAAAATTAAGACCAATTGTCAATAAAATTGTATCGATTCATCTACAATGGTTTCATATAGACTCATCTACAGAAGGCTAATGCCATGGATGTTACTTCCGGTGTTCTCATGCTAAGATAATATAAAATAGAAGTCTAGAATCATACAACTATAATAGCAAGAAAAGGGATGGCTTGCTGTGATATAGATAAACATATATCACACATCAGATGGTGTTCATATTATAGATTAGACCTATTATTATAGACCAACCTATTAATGGATCAATAATACTTAGATTACATTGTAGGCATTGCTAATATAAAAGCAACAGAAATATTTTGTATTTATAGCTTGCATGTCATTATATTACTTACTTTACTAATCAACATTATATTCTTATAGTTTTAGGGCCTCAAAGGTTGTGGCACCCACACCGTTGAATGCATTGACTATAGGAAACGAGACATGGACAATTCAGTGCTGATATGATGTTATTAGGTAAAAGGGTGCAAGTATTACATATATAATGTCTCTTTAATTTACCATTTCCAAAGTTTGCTAATGGTTTCTCTCTATGTAGGGCTATGCGATCCATGCTTCTATTGGGAGCAAATTTGTCAATAAATTTAAATCAAAAATTAAAGAGGACTCCATATACATAAATAAGACCTTGAAAGTCTGGGAGTATGAAACATACCGACCATAGAAGAACAATCTCAAAATCAGTTTTGTTTATGATACACCAGTGAAGTAAGTGGATGAAGGAAAATCCAAGTTTTTGGACTACCACTTTGAATTTGCTAATGGTAATACCTTGGATAGTAGGGTGAATATTGATAAATAGTTCTTAGGTATGATCAAAATCCGTATCGAATAACAAGTGTCGGTGAACTAGATTTTTAAATATGATTATGTGCAGATGTCGCTGGATTGCTTAGTACAATGAAGCCAATAAAGCAAGTGCAAAAACATAAAGGGACGAGCATGGCGGAAACATCAAACATATGTGAGACTGAAGTCCTTTTGCTAAAGTGATTATATTACTATAGCTATTTTTGAATTACACGGATGATCTTTGTATCACTTCATGATTAAATTCATGTAGTGGTGAGAAGATCTAGATCACGCTAGGGGGATATTTTAGCAAATATGGTGAATGAAAGTCTTCTTCACAAACAAACAATAGTGATTGTCACTTCAAATTTGGTCACAAGATTCAGTGGTGAGAACTATAATCTCTGTGTACCCAAATCCAAATTACTAACAATTTATTACCAGGGCTACCACTATGAACAACAAATGCATCTAAAGTCTCCTGAAATTCTAGGTATGTATATACTAATGCAATTATGTATGTTTTCGAAGTTACAAGTTTATTTGCTCATAGTGTAATCTATTATAGACATTACGAAAGTGATGTGATTCCAACAATGATTGGAATCGATGAAAGAACCCAAGGAACAATTGAAGAGCAAATGTTCTACAAGAGAAAAACATTGAGGGAAATTTTAGAACTGTGATATACTGAGCTTAAAATATAGTTTCCTCGCTAACCTTGGTCATAAAAATTATACCTTCTCTATTGAAAAGCTGCGTAGCTGTGTTCTCAAGGCAAGATAGTACTAGCAGTGGCATCATCTGGTATTGCAACACTCTTCTACAAGGAGGGCGAACGACACACTCGAGGTTCCACATCCCCCTAATCCTTACAGAAGAGTCAACATGTGACATCAAACAAGGTTCACACTCGGCAGACCTACTAAAAAAGACGTCGCTAATACTATGGGATGAAGCTCCACTGGCAGACAAAGTAAGTTTCAAGGTGCTAGATAGGATTCTAAGGGATATATTAAGACAAGAATGTGAACAACTGCGAGAGACCACTCGATGGAATGACAATGGTTCTAGCAGGGGACTTCTGCCAGATCCTTCCTGTTATACCAAAGGGAAGTGAAAGATCGTGGATGTTCCCTAGAGGAGGGTGAATATGCGTTTTAAAATAATTACGGTTTAGGCTTGAACAAATGCGGAATAAACCTAGCGGTTAATTTGTCAAGCACAAAACCTAAAACAACTAGGATCACCTATGTGCACCAACAACTTATGCTAAGCAAGATAAGAAACTAAGTGAAAGCAAGATATGTGAGAAGAAACAATATGGCTATCACAAAGTAAAGTGCATAAGTAAAGGTCTCGGGTAAGAGATAACCGAGGCACGCGGAGACGATGATGTATCCCGAAGTTCACACCCTTGCGGATGCTAATCCCCGTTTGGAGCGGTGTGGAGGCACAATGCTCCCCAAGAAGCCACTAGGGCCACCGTAATCTCCTCACGCCCTCGCACAATGCAAGATGCCATGATTTCACTAAGGGACCCTTGAGGGCGGTCACTGAACCCGTACAAATGGCAACCCTTGGGGGCGGTCACTGAACCCGTACAAATGGCAACCCTTGGGGGCGTTCACCGAACCCGTACACTTTGGCAACCCTTGGGGGCGGTCACCGGTACCCGTCAAATTGCTCGGGGCGATCTCCACAACCTAATTGGAGACCCTGACGCTTGCCTGGAGCTTTGCACCACAATTATTGAGCTCCGAACACCAACAACCGTCTAGGGCGCCCAAGCACCCAAGAGGAACAAGCTCAAGGGTGCCAAGCACCAAAGAGTAATAAGCTTCTCAACTTGTAACTTCCACGTATCACGTGGATAACTCAAACCAATGCACCAAATGCAATTGCAAGGGCACACGGAGTGCCCAAGTCCTTCTCTCTCAAATCCCACCGAAGTAACTAATGCTAGGGAGGAAAATGAGAGGAAGAACAAGAAAGAGAACACCAAGAACTCCAAGATCTAGATCCAAGGGGTTCCCCTCACATAGAGGAGAAAGTGATTGGTGGAAATGTGGATCTAGATCTCCTCTCTCTTTTCCCTCAAAAACTAGCAAGAATCCATTGAGGGATTGAGAGTTAGCAAGCTCGAAGAAGGTCAACAATGGGGGAAGAACACGAGCTACAAGGATAAGTTTGAATGGGGAAGAAGACCCCCTTTTATAGGAGCTCCCGAATCCAACCGTTATGTGCTCAGTCCGCGAACGAGTGGTACTACCGCTCAGGGGAGAGATACTACCGCTCGGGCGGTAGAACACGAAGAGCGGAGCGAAACAGAGTGCGAGACAGAGCCGTATGAGCGGCACTACTGTTGGAGCCAGCGGTACTACCGTTGGCCGCAATGGTACTGCCGCTTGGGACAGCGGTACTACCGCTTGTGGTGATAAGCGGTACTGCCGCTCCGGCCCGGTGGTACTACCGCTGGGACCGTGCACAGTGCCTACCACGAGCACAGGGAGAAGGAACAGAGAGGAGGGCCATTGAGCGGCACTAGGGGTAGTGGTAGCCGCGGTACTACCGCACATGAGCGGTACTACCGCTCCTACTGCCGCTCCTACTGCCGCTGAACCCGACACGAGAAAACCACGTCTCGAGTCATGGCGGTACCAGCGCGGAACCGGAGCCGTACTACCGCTTATGGCCATGGGCGGTACTACCGCTGTGGGACAGCGGTACTACCGCTTGTGGCGATAAACGGTACTGCCACTCCAGCCCAGCGGTACTACCACTGGCGCCATCCTTATGCCACTTCCACGAAAGCAAGTAAACTCCACAAAAAACCAGAACTGCCATAACTTCTGCATATGAGCTCCGAATTGAGCAAACTCAAGCTTGTTGGATACAAGACGACGAGTAGCATCAAAACAACATAATAGTAAGAAGAGGCAGGGGAGGTATGCCAACAAATAGAAGAGTGAAACCTCCAACCAAGAAGAACTGACATAACCTCCAACATCGAAAACATCATAGAAGATGCGAGTGAACTCCGTTTTCGATGAACTCGAGCTTGTCAACAAGATGACCATAAGCTCTAAGACTCACAAAGAGAACCAAGAAAGATGATGCAAGGATGCAATGGTTTGAGCTCTCTACGAACGATACGATCAAGCTACTCATCAGGAGCCCCCCTTGATATTATGGCAATCGATCCTATAACCCGGTCTCCCAACTCCCATCATGAGACCGGTAACATAGAAAACCTATCAAGGGCAAACCTTTGCCTTGCACATGGTCCACTTGAGCTAGATGATGATGATCTTGACTCCCTCAAGCTGGACCACCTTTCTTGATTGTGTTGACTCGATGAAGACTAGTTGATTGCTCCCCCATACTCCACTATGGGTGAGCCACTCTTCCGCACATCTTCACAAGTCCATTGTCACCACAAAGGACGGCAAGCTTCAAGCATTTGATCTCTTCGTGATGCTCCACTTGAACTTGCACACCGCAACGTAACCCCACAAAGAACCCTCACGAAGACCATGGGTTAGTACACAAAGCGTAATTGACAATGCTTACCATACCATGGGATCACTTGATCCCTCTCGGTACATCTACGCTTTGTGGGTTGATCAACTTGATCCACTCTTTGACTTAGTCTTGATCAACCTCGCACAAGACTAATCTTTAGGTAATTCCCTGAGTAGCACCTTGGTCGACACAAACTCTCCTTGAAACTAACACATGTACTCCAAGAAAGCCTATGGACAAAACCTTCAAATAAAACTCAAGGCAACCATTAGTCCATAGAGATTGTCATCAATTACCAAAACCAAACATGGGGGGCACCGCATGTTCTTTCAGGAAGGAGACACAACATAGTCATTGTATCCATTAAAAAGATCTTATCTTTTAAAGAACTTTCATATGATGAAGCTAACAAAGAACATGCGGTTGAAGAACACAAAAAATGATGAATCAGAGAAACAAAGGGTAGCAAAATTTGTAGAGTGGATTCTCAATATCAGCGATGGAAAAAAATACATCATCAGAAGGTGGGGAATTGATAAAAATATCAAATGACATACTTCTAAAGAAAGGAAATGATCCAAAAAAACAATTGTAGAGAGCATATATCCTAATTTGTAAGAGAGGTATCGCCAGCAAGAATACTTAGAAGAAAGAGCGATATTATGTCCAAGAAATGAAATAGTTCGCGATATGAATGAGTATATAATGGATCAGATACATGGTGAAGAGAGAACTTATCTAAGTTGTGACACAGTATGCAAAGCAACTACCTTCAATGCAGAAACATAATTGTTATATCCAACAGAATTCCTGAACAGATTACCATTTCTTGGAATCCCAAAGCACAAGCTCAAATTAAAAGTTGACATACTCACATACCTGTGATGCTACTACATAATATCAACCAAAGTGTTGGGTTATGCAATGGTACAATGATGACAATTATTCAACTTGGAAGAAGATTCATCGGAGCACAGATAATAACTGGAACACATGTGGGAGAAAACGTATATATGCTAAGAATAGTCATGTCAACAACTGAATCAGCGTGGCCATTTGTTCTAAAAAGGAGACAATATCCTATTGCAGTTTGCTTTGCTATGACTATCAACAAAAGCCAGGGCCAATCTCTAAACAAGGTGGGACTATATCTACCTAAACAAGTTTTCACACATGGACAGTTATACGTAGCCTTCTCAAGACTAACAAAAAGGGAGGGTTGCAGGTAATGGTAGATGATGAAGATAGCAATGAGGATGATGTGGTCAAGAACATAGTCTATACAAAACATTCTAAAGGTATGAACAAATAACAGAATTTCAGCTTGATGTTTCTTTCACAAGATGAGGCCAGTGGACTATTACATACGAATTACATATATAGAAACTTACTACACTACAAAATCACTTACAAATAAAGTGTGACTTAACTATGCCAACATGATATGGCAGATCGAATATGGTATACTTACCCTGCCAAAGTAATGCAAACATGCATCAACAGGTGGAAAGACGTCATTACTACCAATCATAAAAAATCTATACTGTGTGATACTTCATCTATAAGCTTATTATTCAATAAAAACCAATGGCGAAAGGATCGGGACATTATAATATTGCATGTGTACAATGCTATCAGACCTGTTTTCATATTAATCTATTATCTATTAATTTTTGTTGGCCAAGTCTTGCAAAAATGCTCAACAATTGGAAAGTTAAATACTACCAAACATCGACAAAATATATTATCTGATGTTTTATTCTACGAGCTTACTATTTCATGCAAACCAATAGTGAGAGCATGGGGAAATTTTTATAATTCACATGGACAATGCAATCAAGCCTGTGATATTCAACTATTATATTATTATATATTCATTCTTCCCTACAAAATATTTACACTATAGCTAATCATAACTGTATTAATTGTTTCTTAAGTTTGTTGAATATTATTAATATGGTTAGTGGGGCCTAACACTGCCAATGTCGGTCCCAAGCCCGAAAAAAAGTGGAGGGGCATAAACAAATTAAAACAACACCTTAGCGTGTACTACCTCCATCCCATAATCCAAGATGTTATTGCATCCAATATGTGAGCATACGCAACTTACTATCATCAACCAAATCAAAAATAAGAGCAGCCAGGATACACAACGATACAATGAATATATACAGTACTAATTCGTATGTCTGCTAAAACATATACTTACATTTTAAAATGTACACTAACTTATTAGTATTTACTCTGTACCTCATTCGACACTTATAAATCACTTGAAAAGGAATACATGTTTGTTATTAAAATAATTCAGGAAAAAATTATGAAATATTCACAGCTAGCAAGAATTTCTGTAATTAAATTATATTGGTTGAATGGCACAAGGACAGGAAAAGGCTAAGAAAACGGAAAAATATTACAGAGTCGTGAAAAGGGAAAATAAGGACCTGCAGTTCAACTTGGAGCAATGTTTTTTTTCAAAAAGGAACTTGGAGCAATGTTGCTGTTGCAGACCTGTGGGAGATGAAATCCACGATGAAATCAACTGCACGGACGACAATATCAACGACAGCGTCCAGATCGATGATCTCGCCTCCTCCGTGGTGCAGCAGATCCTTGGGCCCTGCTAACCCTCAATCGCCGTTGATAGTGACCTTGTTGAAGCACCAGGTGCGGGGGTGGCTTCAAGTTAGGACGAGCATCCTGATTGCACTCAAAATATACAAATATAATTTGAATAATGTAGTCGATAATAAGACTACAATTTAAAATATGATTTCAGAAATGCAGTCAACCATAAAAGTATAGTTAGTATGGCATGAACAATTAGCAAATAAAGGATGAAGGGACAACAAATATAACCCGCAAAAAAACAAATATATTTAGATGTGAACAAAAAAACCAAAGAATAATGTTTCGAAAAATGTAATACTTCAAAAATGTCTCAACAATTGCTTTCAATTTTACTTCAAAAAAATAACAAATAAAATAATCTTCTAATTCAACTTCGTAAAATCCTAGCCCGCGCGTCGAGCGGGCCACTTTGCTAGTTGCAAGAAAGATCAATCTAGTAGGCCAAACCAAACTGATAATTCGAAGAGACATGCAAAGATAAACCAATCATACATAAAAGAATTCAGAGGAGATTCAAATATTGTTCATAGATAAACTTGATCATAAACCCACAATTCATCGGATCTCGACAAACACACCGCAAAAGAATATTACATTGAATAGATCTCCAAGAAGATCAAGGAGAACTTTGTATTGAGATCCAAAGAGAGAGAAGAAGCCATCTAGCTAATAACTATGGACCCGTAGGTCTGAAGTAAGCTACTCACACATCACCAGAGAGGCCTTGGAGTTGATGTAGAGGCCCTCCGTGATCAATGCCCCCTCCGGCGGAGCTCTGGAAAAAGCCCCAAGATGGGATCTCTCGGGTATAGAAGGTTGCGGCGGTGGAATTAGGTTTTCGTGGTGCTCCTGGATGTTTGGGGGCTACGTGGATATATATAGGAGGAAGAAGTACGTCGGTGGAGCAACGAGGGGCCCACGAGGGTGGAGGGCGCGCCCAGGGGGGTAGGCGTGCCCCCTGCCTCGTGGCTTCCTCTGTTGTTTCTTGACGCCCACTCCAAGTCTCCTGGATCATGTTTGTTGAGAAAGTCACGTTCCCGAAGGTTTCATTCCGTTTGGACTCCGTTTCATATTCCTTTTTGGCGAAACCCTAAAATAGGCAAACAAACAGCCATTTGGGCTGGGCCTCCGGTTAGTAGGTTAGTCCAAAAAATAATATAAAAGTGTAAAATAAAGCCCATTAGCATCCAAAATAGATAATATAATAGCATGGAGCAATAAAAAGTTATAGATGCGTTGGAGACGTATCAAGCATCCCCAAGCTTAATTCCTGCTCGTCCTCGAGTAGGTAAATGATAAAAAAAGAATTTTTGATGTGGAATGCTTTCTAACATATTTCTCAATGTAATTTTTCTTTATTGTGGCATGAATGTTCAGATCTGAAAGATTCAAGATAAAAGTTTAATATTGACATAAAAATAATAATACTTCAAGTATACTAACTAAGCAATCATGTCTTCTCAAAATAACATGGCCAAAGAAAGTTATCCCTACAAAATCATATAGTCTGGCTATGCTCTATCTTCACCACACAAAATATTTAAATCATGCACAACCCCGATGACAAGCCAAGCAATTGTTTCATACTTTTGATGTTCTCTAACTTTTTCAATCTTCACGCAATACATGAGCGTGAGCCATGGATATAGCACTATATGGTGGAATAGAATGGTGGTTGTGGAGAAGACAAAAAAGGAGAAGATAGTCTCACATCAACTAGGCGTATCAACGGGCTATGGAGATGCCCATTAATAGATATCAATGTGAGTGAGTAGGGATTTCCATGCAATGGATGCACTAGAGCTATAAGTGTATGAAAGCTCAACAAAAAAACTAAGTGGGTGTGCATCCAAGTTGCTTGCTCATGAAGACCTAGGGCATTTTGAGGAAGCCCATCATTGGAATATATAAGCCAAGTTTTATAATGAAAAATTCCCACTAGTATATGAAAGTGATATCATAGGAGACTCTCTATCATGAAGATCATGGTGCTACTTTGAAGCACAAGTGTGGAAAAAGGATAGTAGCATTGTCCCTTCTCTCTTTTTCTCTCATTTTCTTATTTGGGCCTTTTTATGGCCTCTTTTTTTCTTTTTCGTCCGGAGTCTCATACCGACTTGTGGGCGAATCATAGTCTCCATCATCCTTTCCTCACTCGGGACAATGCTCTAATAATGATGATCATCACACTTTATTTACTTACAACTCAAGAATTACAACTCAATACTTAGAACAAAATATGACTCTATGTGAATGCCTCCGGGGGTGTATCGGGATGTGCAATGATGCATGAGTGACATGTATGAAGAATTATGAACGGTGGCTTTGCCACAAATACGATGTCAACTACATGATCATGCAAGCAATATGACAATGATGAAGCATGTCATAATAACGAAACGGTGGAAAGTTGCATGGCAATATATCTCGGAATGGCTATGTAAATGCCATAATAGGTAGGTATGGTGGCTGCTTTGAGGAAGGTATATGGTGGGTGTATGATACTGGCGAAAAGTGCGCGGTGTTAGAGAGGCTAGCAATGGTGGAAGGATGAGAGTGCGTATAATCCATGGACTCAACATTAGTCATAAAGAACTCACATACTTATTGCAAAAATCTATTAGTTATCAAAACAAAGTATTACGCGCATGCTCCTAGGGGGATATATTGGTAGGAAAAGACCATCGCTCGTCCCCGACCGCCACTCATAAGGAAGACAATCAATAAATAAATCATGCTCCGACTTCATCACATAATGGTTCACCATACGTGCATGCTACGGGAATCATAAACTTTAACACAAGTATTTCTCAAATTCACAACTACTCAACTAGCATGACTCTAATATCACCATCTCCATATCTCAAAACAATTATCAAGTATCAAACCTCTCATAGTATTCAATGCACTTCTATGAAAGTTTTTATATTATCCCTAAAAGCAAATTTCCATGTTGTTCTAAAGGACTCTCAAAATAATGTAAGTGAAGTATGAGAGATCAATTATTTCTACAAAATAAAACCACCGCCGTGCTCTAAAAGGTATAAGTGAAGCACTAGAGCAAAAACTATATGGCTCAAAAGATATAAGTGAAGCACATAGAGTATTCTAATGAATTTCAAATCATGTGAGTCTCTCTCAAAAGGTGTGTACAGCAAGGATGATTGTGGTAAACTAAAAAGCAAAGACTCAAATCATACAAGACGCTCCAAGCAAAACACATATCATGTGGTGAATAAAAATATAGCTCCAAGTAAAGTTACCGATATACGAAGACGAAAGAGGGGATGCCTTCCGGGGCATCCCCAAGCTTAGGCTTTTTGGTGTCCTTGAATTTTACATTGGGTTTCCATGGGAATCCCCAATCTTAGTCTCTTGCCACTTCTTGTTCCATAATCCATCAATTCTTTACCCAAAACTTGAAAACTTCACAACACAAAACTCAAAATAGAAAATCTCGTGAGCTCCGTTAGCGAAAGAAAACAAAAGACCACTTCAAGGTACTGTAATGAACTCATTCTTGATTTATATTGGTAATAAACCTACTGTATTCCAACTTCTCTATGGTTTATAAGCTCTTTTACTAGCCATAGATTCATCAAAATAAGCAAACAACACACGAAAAATAGAATCTGTCAAAAACAGAACAGTCTGTAGTAATCTGTAGCTAACGCAAACTTCTGGAACCCCAAAAATTCTAAACTAAATTGCTGGACGTGAGGAATTTATCTATCAATCATCTTCAAAATAATTAACTAAATAGCACTCTCCAAATAAAAATGGCAGCAATTCTTGTGAGCGCTAAAGTTTCTGTTTTTTACAGCAAGATCAAAAAGACTTTCTCCAAGTCTTCCCAACGGTTCTACTTGGCACAAACACTAATTAAGCACAAAAAACACAACCAAAAAATAGGCTAGATAAATTATTTATTACTAAACAGGAGCAAAAATTAAGGAATACAAATAAAATTGGGTTGCCTCCCAACAAGCGCTATCGTTTAACGCCCCTAGCTAGGCATAAAAGCAAGGATGGATCTAGGTATTGCCATCTTTGGTAGGCAATCCATAAGTGGCTCTCATAATAGATTCATATGGTAATTTAATTTTCTTTCTAGGAAAGATCTCCATGTCTTTCCTTAATGGAAATTGGAATTTAATATTCCCTTCCTTCATATCAATAATTGCACCAATTGTTCTAAGGAAAGGTCTACCAAGAATAATAGGACATGAAGGATTGCAATCTATATCAAGAACAATGAAATCTACGGGCACATAGTTCCTATTTGCAACAATAAGAACATCATTAATTCTTCCCATAGGTTTCTTAATAGTGGAATCCGCAAGGTGCAAGTTTAAACAAAATCATCAAATTCACGAAATCCTAGCAAATCACATAAAGTTTTCAAAATAGTGGAAACACTAGCACCCAAATCACACAAAGCATAGAACTCATGATCTTTAATTTTTATTTTAATAGTCGGTTCCCATTCATCATAAAGTTTTCTAGGGATAGAAACTTCCAACTCAAGTTTTTCTTCGTAAGATTGCATCAAAGCTTGAACGATATGTTTAGTAAAAGCTTTATTTTGACTATAAGCATGAGGAGAATTTAGCACGGATTGCAACAAGGAAATACAATCTATCAAAGAGTAATTATAATAATTAAATTCATTGAAATCCAAAATAGTGGGTTCATTGATATCTAAAGTTTTGACCTCTTCAATCCCACTTTTAACAATTTTTGCATCAAGATCTAAAAACTCCGAATTTTTGGAACGCCTTCTAGGTAAAGGTGGCTCATATTCAGTCCCATCATTATCAAGATTCATATTGCAAAACAAAGATTTAATAGGGGACACATAAATATCTTTTAGATCTTTATCCTTATTATCATGAAAACTAGAAGAACATGCTTTCACAAAGCAATCTTTCTTAGCACGCATCCTAGCGGTTCTTTCCTTGCACTCATCAATGGAAATTCTCATGGCTTTGAGAGACTCATTGATATCATGCTTAGGTGGAATAGATCTAAGTTTGAAAGAATCAACATCAAGAGAAATTCTATCAACGTTCCTAGTCAATTCATCAATCTTAAGCAATTTTTCTTCAAGCAAAGCATTGAAATTCTTTTGCGAATTCATAAACTCCTTAACACTAGTCTCAAATTCAGAGGGCATCTTATTAAAATTTCCATAAGAATTGTTGTAGGAATTACCATGATTATTAGAGGAATTACTAGGTAACGACCTAGAATTAAAATCACCTCTATACGCGTTGTTACCAAAATTGTCCCTACCAACAAAATTCACATCCATAGATTCATTATTATTCTCAATCAAAGTAGACAAAGTCATATCATTAGGATCAGTAGGAGCACTCTTATTAGCAAACAATTTCATAAGTTCATCCATCTTTCCACTCAAAACATTGATATCTTCAATTGCATGCACTTTTTTACTAGTAGATCTTTCACTGTGCCATTGAGAATAATTAACAATAATATAATCTAGGAGTTTGGTAGCTTCTCCTAAAGTGACTTCCATAAAAGTGCCTCCCGCGGCCGAATCTAAAAGATTTCTAGAAGCAAAATTCAATCCGGCATAAAAATTCTGTATAAATATCCATAAATTCAAACCATGTGTAGGGCAATTACGTATCATTAATTTCATCCTATCCCAAGATTGTGCAACATGTTCATGATCAAGTTTCTTAAAATTCATAATATCATTTCTAAGAGAGATGATCTTAGCGGGAGGAAAATACTTAGAGATAAAAGCATCTTTGCACTTATTCCATGAATCAATACTATTTTTAGGCAAAGTCGAAAACCAAGCTTTAGCACGATCTCTAAGCGAAAATGTGTAGCGACCAGACCTCAAACAGTCTGATCTCTGTGCATCAGTGTCATCCCTGGATCGGTAATGCTGACACGCACAGTACTTGAGGATTTATAACAGAGTAGCAATCACACACTTATTACATCGAATGTCTCAAAAGAGAACTTATTACAATAAATATGACATAAGTTCATCTAATACGATAACAACGGAAGGCTTGGAAGATAAAGTGAGTCCATCAACTCCAACGGCATCACTGAGTGAAAGACAACGACCTAAGGCTCCTTACTCGTCGTCTGAAAAGTCTGCAACATGAACATTGCAGCCCGAAACGGGTCAGCACATGGAATATGCTGGCAAAGTAACACACGAGTAATGCACAGAATAATTGCTATCACTATATGCATATTTGGCTGGTGGAGGCTGTATAGTTGATGAGTTTTTGCGAAAAGCCATTTTTTTCCTACAACAAAGGAATAAGTTTTATTTAACTATCATGGTAGTTGTTAAACATTGAGAAGGTTCCTCCAACTCAATCCCAATTAAATATCATCATTAAACCCAATCAAATTATATTAAGAGTGATGAGATCAACATGATAATCCAAGAACCAGATACTCAAGATGTCCATAACCGGGGACACGACTAACCATGATTAGTTTATACACTCTGAAGTGGTTTGCGCACTTTTCCCCACAAGACTCGATCTGCTCCGTTGGATTTCTCGCACTACATGGTGTTTGAGAAATAGATGACTGAGACACAGTCATTCAGAAGCATTAACTCTCTACTCTGGATAGACAGTACCACCTACAACCCACTACATCTGCTAGTCTACCTCTTCGAGAGCTTCATGCAACTTACTCCACTATGCTAGAGCCCATAATAGCTTGTGGCTGCACACGGAAGTTTCTAGCATGAATAATCTTATGACCCCTTTGAGCCTGGGTGGCGGGCCATAGGATTTTCACATGGGTCCTCCGGGATATCCTAGGACAACACTGGATTCTCCAGGTGCCCACAAGCAATCCACCCAGATGTGTGTTTAAGTTGCCACCTTAAGTTGAACCATTAGTTAATAACTCACATCTGTAGTGAATAAACCCAATCCACGTCTACGAGCATAGCATAGCATAACATAATAAGCAACGTAGAAGTAACTCCCAAGGGTTTGATAATAAAACAGGTAATAGGTACAACCGCATCTACTTCCCAAAACCCACAATTTAATCAGATCCTAACCATGCAATTGTTTGAGGATTGATCGAATGCAATAAAACAGGGTAGTAAAGAGGTATGATCAAAGTGTTACTCGCCTTGCTGATGATCCGTGAAACCTAGAGACTCGTAGTAGCACGCTTCACACTCCGGGTACTCTATCGCAAACAAACAAGCATACAATAAGCACTCAACTTTAAGCACAAATAAAACTCAAATAAGAGATCTAACTAGAAAGTTCAACTTAAGAAGTCCGGTTTGCAAAAAGAATCAAATCAAACGAAGCAACGAAACTCAAACTGCGAAAGAAACAAGATCAGTTTACTATTCTAAATGAAAGTCAAGTTTTACAGGAGCAAAATCTTGTTCAAGTTGGTTAAACAGAAAGAGGGCTTCGAGACGAAGATCTAGGCGCTTGAATCATCTGATTCCGATAAACGAGCGAAAAGTTATACTAGAAAGAAGATTAGGGCAGAAATCACGATCGAAAATAATCGCGGAAAAACCCTGGAAAAAGAAAACTAACGAACAGGCTAACGAACGAATGTTTGTTGTCTGTGGTTAACCCGCGAAAACCATTCGTTAAAACGAGCATACGAATGGGCGTTCGCTAAATAAATAAACCGGCAGAAAACCGAACCGATCTAAACAAAAAAACAAATCTAGATTTTTGGAAATAAAACCGATCGTTTTTTTTTTAAAACTGGCGGCTACCTCGACGAGGTTCGGCGGCGGCGTGCGACAGCGGCAGCGGCGGCGCGTGGCGGCAGCAGGCGGGGCTGGCTAGGGTTCGGGTGGGGTGGCGGGCTGCGGCTCGGCCTTAAAGGGCCGGCCGGACTAGAGTCCTAGTCGGTTACGGCCCGACTAGGTCGGCTGACTTTTTTTTAAATAATCCCGCTCGCAAAAGCAAAGAAAAGAAATACTAAACGGACTCCAAAAATCCTGAAATAAATTTTCCCCGTCCTCTAAAAATCTAACGGACAAGGTGAACATTTATTTGGGCCTCTAATGCAATTTTGAAAAACGCATATTTTTCCTAATTCAAATAAAATAGCAATAAAAACTCCGAATAAAATCTTATTTGATTTTAATATTAAATCTTCAATATTTCTTTATTTTGGGGAAGTGATTTTATCCCCTCTTTTTTTATTTTCATGAAAGAAATATTCGAAGAGAAAATAATTAAAATCAAACGATCCTCTTTTCAAAATTTGAGAAATCTCAAATATGAAAATAACGAAATCCCCAACTCTCTCCGTGGGTCCTTGAGTTGCATAGAATTTCTAGGATCAAGCCAAAATGCAATAAAATATGATATGCAATGATGATCTAATGCACAACATTCCAAATTGGAAATTTGGGATGTTACAAACCTACCCCCTTAAGATGAATCTCGCCCTCGAGATTCGGGTTGGCTAGAAAATAGGTGACGGTGATCCTTCCGTAGGTCTTCCTCTCAGGTGGCTTCATCCTCGGTATGGTGGCTCCACTGAACTTTACAGAACTTGATAACCTTACTGCGTGTGACTCGGCTGGCAAAATCAAGAATCTTAACTGGTTTCTCCTCGTAGGTCAAATCATTATCCAACTGAATCGCTTCCAATGGTACTGTATCTCTCAGAGGAATATCAACCATCTCTGCGTGGCACTTCTTCAACTGAGAAATGTGGAACACATCGTGAACTCCTGACAATCCTTCGGGCAATTCCAACTTGTACGCAACTTCTCCCATACGTTCCAAAACTTGGTATGGTCTCACAAAACGTGGCGCTAACTTTCGCTTAACTCCAAAACGCTTCACTCCTCGAAGTGGTGATATACGAAGATACACTCTGTGTCCGACTTCATAAGTTGTCTCCTTGCGTTTAGAATACGCATAGCTCTTCTGCCTGGACTGGGCTACCTTGAGTCTGTCGCGTATCATTTAACCTTCTCTTCAGACTCTTTGATCAAGTCTGGCCCAAACAACTGATGTTCTCCAACTTCATCCTGCAACAATGGTGTCCTACACCTCCTTCCGTATAATGCTTCAAAAGGGGCCATCTTCAAACTGGCTTGATAGCTGTTGCTGTAAGAGAACTCTGCATAAGGCAAATTATCGTCCCAACTAGATCCATAGTCTAGCGCACAAGATCTCAACATGTCCTCCAAAATCTGATTGACTCTCTTAGTTTGTCCATTTGTCTGCGGATGAAAGGCTATACTAAACTCTAACCTGATTCCCAAAGTCTCATGCAACTGATTCCAAAACTTTTAGGTAAACTGGGTTCCTCTATCTAATACAGTGGTCCTCGGAACTCCATGCAGACATATGATCCTGGTCATGTAAATCTTTGCCAACTTAGCACTGGTGTAAGTGGTCTTCACTGGGATGAAATGAGCTACCTTCGTCAAACGATCGACTACTACCCATATCGAGTCATAGCCTGAACGAGTCCTGGGCAATCCCATGATAAAGTCCATGCCTAATTTATCCCACTTCCATTCAGGCATCAACAATGGCTGTAACAATCCCGCTGGCTTCTGATGTTCTGCCTTCACTCTCTGACATACATCACAAACTGCTACATACTCCACAATATCCTTCTTCATTCCGGTCCACCAGAAACTATCCTTCAAATCAAGATACATCTTGGTGTTTCCTGGGTGAATCGAATACGGTGAATCATGGGCCTCTTGCAGAATCAACTTCCTGATCTCCGGATCATTAGGCACATAAACGCGGTCCTCAAACCATAGGGTATCGTGCTCGTCCTCACGAAATCCCTTAGCTTTTCCTTTGCTCATCCTCTCTTTTATCTCGGCAATCTCCTTGTCCGTCTTCTGAGCTTCCCTGATCTTATCCATCAAGGTAGACTGAATCTCCAATGCTGCTACATAACCTCTCGGAACTATTTCCAAACATAGCTCACAAAGATCCTCTGCTAACTCCTTGGGTAACTCTCCGGTCATGAGTGTATTGATATGACTCTTGCGGCTCAACACATCGGCTACTACGTTAGCCTTTCCGGGATGATAATGCAACTTCATAGCATAATCCTTGATGATCTCCAACCATCTCCTTTGCCTGAGATTCAACTCCTTCTGTGTGAAGATGTACTTCAAACTCTTGCGATCCATGTACACCTCACAATGGTTTCTGATGAGAACATGTCTCCATGTCTTCAACGCATGCACTACGGCTGCTAACTCCAAATCATGGGTAGCATAATTCAACCCATGGGGTTTGAGCTGTCGTGAGGCATAAGAAACAACCCTTCCTTCCTGCATAAGCACTGCTCCAAGTCCTCGACGAGAAGCGTCGCAATACACCTGGTAATCCTTGCGTTGATCTGGAAGAATCAACACTGGAGCTGTAACCAAGCGTTTCTTCAGCTCCTGAAAGCTGGCCTCACATTCCTCAATCCATTTTAATTTGGTGTCCTTCTTTAACAACTCCATCATGGGCTTTGCAATCTTCGAGAAATTCTCAATGAACCTCCGGTAGTATCCTACGAGTCCAAGAAAACTCCGGATCTCTCCAGCTGACGTGGGTGCTTCCCAGTTTGTCACAGTGATGACCTTGGTAGGGTCTACGGCTATTCCTTCTCCAGATATAACATGTCCGAGGAATCCAACTTCCTTCAACCAAAACTCGCACTTGCTGAACTTGGCGTATAGCTGATGTTCTCTGAGCTTCCCAAGTACCAAACGCAAATGCTCCTTTTGCTCTTCTTCATTCTTTGAGTAGACCAAAATATCCTCAATGAACACCACGATGAACTTATCCAAAAAATCCATAAACACTTTGTTCATCATGTTCATGAAATAGGCAGGTGCATTAGTCAGGCCAAATGACATAACGGTATACTCATATAGCCCATACCTTGTGGTAAAAGTTGTCTTAGGTATATCCTGCTCTCGAATCTTCAGCTGATGGTACCCTGATCGCAAATTGATCTTGGAAAACACCTTAGCTCCTTGCAGCTGGTCAAACAAATCATTTATCATCGGCAGTGGGTACTTGTTCTTGATCGTTACTTCATTCAATCCTTGATAATCAACAACCATTCTCAACGATCCATACTTCTTCTCCACTAGAAGCACTGGTGATCCCCAAGGTGACGAGCTTGGGCGAATATAACCTTTATCCAGTAACTCCTTAATCTGCTTCTTGATTTCCTCCAAATCCTTAGTGGGCATCCTGTACGGTCTCTTAGATATTGGCCCTGTGCCTGGCAAAAGCTCGATCAAAAACTCGATGTCTCTATCCGGTGGCATGCCTGGCAACTCTTTTGGAAATACATCCGGGAATTCCTTCACCACTGGTACTTCCTGTTGTACAATTCCTGATAAGGAATTCACTTGAGTCCTATTCGGCACATGCCAAGATACATACTTGATCCTTCTTCCTTCTAGGGTGGTAAGAAAAATCGACTTACTGGCGCAGTCAATGTTCCCTCCATACTTCGATAACCAATCCATGCCTAATATCACATCCAATCCTTGTGACTCCAATACTATTAGGTCTGAGGGGAACACATAGCTACCAATCCTTAATGGTAACCGATCACACCGTAGGCTAGCCATATACTCCGCTCCTGGTGAGGTTACTAACATGGGTGTCCTAAGGGCTTGGGTTGGCAGTTTAAACTTTTCCACAAATCCGATCGATATGTATGAATGCGATGCACCAGTATCAAAAAGAACGATTGCAATAAATGACTTAATCATAAACTTACCTATTACTGCATCCGGTTGCGCTTCAACCTCCTCCACGTTCACGTGGTTCACTTGTCCCCTGTTGAAAGGGTTGGGCTTCTTCCCAGAGCTTCCATTGCCATTTCCATTGTTTGCTTCAGAACACTCCGTGGCATAATGTCCATTCTTCCCGCACTTGAAGCAAGTAATTTGACTTAGATCCTTCTTGGCGGGCGTTGCTGGGTTGGTACGGTTTTGGCCGTTGCTTCCTCCATTACCATTCCCGTTCTTGGGGCCACTATGGTTGTGTGAAATCCCTCCATTGTGTTTGTGGCCTCCATGGTTATGCTGAAGAGGTCTTCCTGAGTTCGGGGTAAGATGGGGTCTCTGCTGAGCTCCAGAATTGTACTTCCCTTGTCCATACTTCCTCTTGCGGTTGTCAATCTGTTGTTGCTTCGCTGCAATCATGAGAGCTCTATCTACCAACTCCTGGTAGTTAGTGAAAGTTGCTACCATAAACTACATGCTCACCTCATCATTCAGTCCTTCTAGAAACTTCTCCTATTTAGCGGCATCCGTAGCAACGTCATCTGGGGCATAACGTGCTAGCTTACTAAAGTCATCCACATACTGGCCCATGGTGCGTCCTCCTTGGCGTAAGTTGCGAAACTCACGCTTCTTCATGGCCATTGCTCCTACTGATACATGGGCGGTACGGAATGCTTGCTGAAACTGCTCCCAAGTGACATTGGCTATAGGAAAAGTGGTTGTGTAATTCTCCCACCATGAGACTGCTGGTCCATCCAATTGGTGCGTGGCAAAATGTACCTTCTCAGCATCTATGCATCCTACAGTGGTCAACTCCCTTCCAATCCTGCGGAGCCAATCATCTGCAACTATCGGCTCGGTGCTACTAGAGAACATCGGCGGCTGCAACCTCAGAAAACGGGCTAAGTTGTCACCTGGGGGGGGTGGCGGGTTGTTGTTGTTGTTGTTGCCTTGGTTCTGAACTAACAACTGCATCAAGGCATTCTGCGGCTGGATCAACTGAGTGAGCTCCAATGGGAAAGTAAATCCAGGGTCACGTCTCGGAGGCATCTGAGGGTTTAGAGGGAAGAGAATATAATAGAATGAGGTCTAGTGAGAAAACACTACCCATATGCACATGAGACAAACACAATCATTTCACTTCAATCAATTCAAACAAGGGCATACAATCGGTCTAACTATCGTTACAAAGTGCTCGGACTAATCTATATACATGGGGGAATACAACTACTGATATGGTGGTCGACTAGAAAAATTGATCGGTGGAAGACTCCATAATATCCGCTCCAGCTTCATCAACATAGTCATCATCGCTATCGTCGGGGTCCTAGTCGGTGTCGTCGATGATGATGTAGTTCTCCGGGCAAGTGGAATCATCGTCTTCTCCTCATGGCGCGGGGTCTCCCATGAATACTCCTAGCTTCCTTATCAGATCATCATTCATCTCCACTAGTATCGTCATTTCCTCCTCTTATCCATCGCGTGTAGACTTGAGTTCTTCCTCCAGCTCCGTGATCCTGGTCATTGCCTTCTTCAGATCTATCATGCTTGCGCACATCTGGTTCTCTTGGCGACGAATGTGCTGGTTTAACTCCTGGATGAAAGCTGCAATAGATCTATCCTTCCTGGTGCTGATCATCTCCCATTGTTCATCTCGGCGCCCACAAATCTGGTAGATAGCATCCTTGAGATACTTGTGGTAAACTTCTCCAATGCATCCCATGGTGATGTGGGCTGCCATGCTTTTGCCTAAACTCCAAGTTGGTGCATCAAAGGAAAACTCTATGGGCTCAATGGCTGGCGTGAACGTCCTTCCTAGAACTTGAACTCTAATCATCCAACGCTCCTCTTCTGGTAAAGTGGCGTTGTAGGTCCCGGTGAAGCTTGGTATTTCGATGTTCAGGTACTTAGTAACTTCCTTCAAGTGTCGTCCAAAAGGTGCATCTTCATTCGGTTGAGTGAACTTGTTCCTTGCATCCGCCATCCTAAAGAGTAGAAAAGGGAGAGGAGTCAGAAATGAGAAGAGAGTAGTGATCTGGGGTTTTAGCTTAGTGGTCGTGTCCTACATTCAATGTGTGTGCTCTGATACCATCTTGTAGAGACCAGACCTCAAACAGTCAGATCTCTGTGCATCAGTGTCATCCTTGGATCGGTAATGTTGACACGCACAGTACTTGAGGATTTATAACAAAGTAGCAATCACACACTTATTACATCAGATGTCTCAAAAGCGAACTTATTACAATAAATATGGCTTAAGGCCATCTAATACGATAACAGCGGAAGGCTTGGAAGATAAAGTGAGTCCATCAACTCCAACAGCATCACTGAGCGAAAGACAACGACCTAAGGCTCCTTACTCGTCATCTGAAAAGTCTGCAACATGAACGTTGCAGCCCGAAACGGGTCAGCACATGGAATATGCTGGCAATGTAACACAGGAGTAATGCACAAAATAATTGATATCACTATATGCATATTTGGCTGGTGGAGGCTGTATGGTTGATAAGTTTTTGCGAAAAGCCAATTTTTCCCTACAACAAAGGAATAAATTTTATTTAACTATCATGGTAGTTGTTAAACATTGAGAAGGTTCCTCCAACTCAATCCCAATTAAATATCATCATTAAACCCAATCAAATTATATTAAGAGTGATGAGATCAACATGATAATCCAAGAACCAGATACTTAAGATGTCCATAGCCGGGGACATAGCTAACCATGATTAGTTTATACACTCTGCAGAGTTTGCACACTTTTCCCCACAAGACTCGATCTCTTCCGTTGGATTTATCGCACTACATGGTGTTTGAGAAACGGATGACCAAGCCACAGTCTTTCAGAAGCATTAACTCTCTACTCTGGATAGACAGTACCATGTACAACCCACTACATCTGCTAGTCTACCTCTAAGAGAGCTTCACACAACTTACTCCACTATGTTGGAGCCCATAATAGCTTGTGGCTGCACACGGAAGTTTCTAGCATGAATAATCTTATGATCCCTTTGAGCCTGGGTGGTGAGCCGTAGGATTTTCACACGGGTCCTCCAGGATATCCTAGGACAACACTGGATTCTTCAGGTGCCCACAAGCAATCCACCCAGATATGTGTTTAAGTTGCCACCTTAAGTTGAACCATTAGTTAATAACTCACATCTGTAATGAATAAACCTAATCCACATCTACGAGCATAGCATAGCATAACATAATAAGCATTGTAGAAGTAACTCCCAAGGGTTTGATAATAAAACAGGTAATAGGTACTACCTCATCTACTTCCCAAAACCCACAATTTAATCAGATCCTAATCATGCAATTGTTTGAGGATTGATCTAATGCAATAAAACTGGGTAGTAAAGAGGTATGATCAAAGTGTTACTTGCCTTGCTGATGATCCGTGAAACCTAGAGACTCGTAGTAGCATGCTTCGCACTCCGGGTACTCTATCGCAAACAAACAAGAATACAATAAGCACTCAACTAGAAGCATGGATAAAACTCAAATAAGATATTTAACTAGAAAGTTCAACTTAAGAACTCCTTTGCAAAAAGAATCAAATCAGACAAAGCAACGAAACTCAAATGGCGAAAGAAACAAGATCAGTTTACTATTCTGAACTAAAGTGAAATTTTACAGTAGCAAAATCATGTTCAAGTTGGCTAAACAGAAAGAGGGCTTCGAGATGAAGATCTAGGCGCTTGAATCGCCTGATTTCGATAAACGAGCGAAAAGTTATACTAGAAAAAAGAAGATTAGGGCAGAAATCGCGATCGAAAATAATTGCGGAAAAACCCTGGAAAAAGAAAACTGATGAACAGGCTAATGAACGAACATTCGTTGTCTGCGTTTAACGGGCGAAAACCGTTCGTTAAACGAACGTACGAACGGGTGTTCGCTAAATAAATAAACCAGCGGAAAACCGAACGAATCTAAACAAAAAAAATGAATCTAGGTTTTCGGAAATAAAACTGATCGGTTTTAAAAAAAACCGGCGGCTACCTCGACTAGGTCCGGCGACGGCGGGCGGGGCGGCTCCGGTTGGCGGCGGGCGGGGCGGCGGCGGGGTG
>NC_041380.1:133266847-133305441 GCF_002162155.2 Triticum dicoccoides
GGCGGCGGCGGCGTTTGGTGGCGGCGGGCGGGGCTGGCTAGGGTTCGGGTGGGGTGGCGGGCTGGCGAGCTGCGGCTCGGCTTTAAAGGGCCGGCCGGAATAGAGTCCTAGTCGGTTACGGCCCGACTAGGGCGGTTGATTTTTTTTTAAAAATAATTCCACTAGGAAAAACAAAGAAAAGAAATACTAAACGGACTCCAAAAATCCTGAAATAAATTTTCCCCGTCCTCGAAAAATCTAACGGACAGGGTGAACATTTATTTGGGCCTCTAATGCAATTTTGAAAAACGCATATTTTTTCTAATTCAAATAAAATAGCGATAAAAATTCCGAATAAAATCTTATTTGATTTTAATATTAAATCTCCAATATTTCTTTATTTTGGGGAAGTCATTTTATCCCCTCTTTTTTTCATAAAAGAAATATTCGAAGAGAAAATAATTAAAATCAAACGATCCTCTTTTCAAAATTTGAGAAAACTCAAATTTGAAAATAACGAAATCCCCAACTCTCTCCGTGGGTCCTTGAGTTGCGTAGAATTTCTAGGATCAAGCCAAAATGCAATAGAATATGATATGCAATGATGATCTAATGCATAACATTCCAAATTGGAAATTTGGGATGTTACGAAATGGAAATAGCTTACGTTTAACAATACCATTATCCACACCTTTCTTCTTTTGCATATCACACAAATCAACAAAGTTGTTTAGATGGGTAGCGTCATCTTTACTAGGAAGGCCAGAAAACGGATCTTTCATGACAAGATTCAGCAAAGCAGTATTAATTTCACGAGATCCAGCATCGGTAAGAGGAGCAATCGGAGTGCTAATAAAATCATTATTGTTGGTATTGGCAAAGCCACACAATTTAGTATTATCTTGAGCCATTGTGACAAGCGAGCAATCCGACACACAAGCAAACAAGACATAGACAAAAAAGGCAAATAGAAAAAAAGAGAAGGGGAACGGAAAAAGAGGGCGAATAAAACGGCAAGGGTGAAGTGCGGGAGAGGAAAACGAGAGGCAAATGGCAAATAATGTAATGCGAGGGATAAGAGTTTGTGATGGGTACTTGGTATGTCTTGACTTGTGCGTAGACTCTCCGGCAATGGTGCCAGAAATGGCTCGTTGTTGGGAGTCAAATCTTGACTTGACTTGGCGCGAATCTCCCCGGCAACGGCGCCAGAAATCCTTCTTGCTGCCTCTTGAGCACTGCGTTGGTTTTGCCTTGAAGAGGAAAGGGTGATGCAGTAAAGTAGCGTAAGTATTTCCCTCAGTTTTTGAGAACCAAGATATTAATCCATTAGGAGATCACGCTCGAGTCCCACACACCTACACAAACAAATAAGAACCTCGCAACCAACGCGATAAAGGGGTTGTCAATCCCTTCATGGTCACTTACGAGAGTGAGATCTGATAGATATGATAAGATAATATTTTTGGTATTTTTATGATAAAGAGAAATAAAGATGGAAAGCAAAATAAACGACAACAAAAATAGCTAAGTGTTGGAAGATTAATATGATGGAAGATAGACCCGGGGGCCATAGGTTTCAGTAGTGGCTTCTCTCAAGAGCATAAGTATTACAATGAGCAATTGATAGAATTGAGCGTAGTTATGACTTATGAGAATATCTAGGTATGGTCATGTATATAGGCATCACGTCCGTGACAAGTAGACCGAAACAATTCTGCATCTACTACCATTACTCCACACATCGACTGCTGTCCAGCATGCATGTAGAGTATTAAGTTCATAAGAATAGAGTAATGCTTTAAGTAAGATGACGTGATGTAGAGGGATAAACTCATGAAATATGATATAAACCCCATCTTTTTATCCTCAATGGCAACAATACAATACGTGTAGTTTCCCTTTCTATCACTGGGATTGAGCACCGCAAGATTGAACCCAAAGCTAAGATCTTCTCCCATTGCAAGAAAGATCAATCTAGTAGGCCAAACCAAATTGATAATTTGAAGAGACTTGCAAATATGAACCAATCATACATAAAAGAATTCAAAGGAGCTTCAAATATTGTTCATAGATAAACATGATCATAAACCCACAATTCATTGGATCTCGACAAACACACCGCAAAAGAAGATGTACATTGAATAGATCTCCAAGAAGATCGAGGAGAACTTTGTATTGAGATCCAAAGAGAGAGAAGAAGCCATCTAGCTAATAACTATGGACCCGTAGGTCTGAAGTAAACTACTCGCACATCACCGGAGAGGCCATGGAGTTGATGTAGAGGCCCTCCGTGATCAATGCCCCCTCTGGCGGAGCTCCGGAAAAGGCCCCAAGATGGGATCTCTCGGGTACAGAAGGTTGCGGCGGTGGAATTAGGTTTTCGTGGTGCTCCTGGATGTTTGGGGGTACGTGGATATATATAGGAGGAAGAAGTACGCCGGTGGAGCAACGAGGGGCCCATGAGGGTGGAGGGCGCGCCCAGGGGGGTAGGCGCGCCCCCTACCTCGTGGCTTCCTCGGTTGTTTCTTGACGCCCACTCCAAGTCTCCTGGATCATGTTTGTTGAGAAAATCACGTTCCCGAAGGTTTCATTCTTTTTGGACTCCGTTTGATATTCCTTTTTCGGTGAAACCCTAAAATAGGCAAAAAAAACAGCAATTTGGGCTGGGCCTCCGGTTAGTAGGTTAGTCCCAAAAATGATATAAAAGTGTAAAATAAAGCCCATCAACATCCAAAATAGATAATATAATAGCATGGAGCAATCAAAAATTATAGATACGTTGGAGACGTATCACAAACCCTAGTGACAATGCCGAACCGATCAACCGCATGAGTGTGCCGCACCCCACTTTGTATAGGCATCCGTCGTGGGCTCAACACTTGGGCCTCGCACGGACCCTAAAGCCCATAAGTCTACTCGGACACAATCCGAATACAGTTCGGATCACATCCGACAAATGTCCTCGGATCCGACCTCGTAGGTTCCTTCCCTTAAGCGCGCGATCCCTTTAGGTTCAAGCCGGCTTAGTCGCAGTTAGGATCACCTCCGGACTACATGGCTGGTAGCGGCCTCTAGCAAGGCATGCCGACCACCAAGCAGACGTTGAAGCTGGTTAGGCGAACTTGTACATCACACTTTCATTCCTTTTTCCACACGATATATGTTGTCGGGCTCAAGGAGAGTCTGTCATCCTTGTGCTAGCCCGACCTCTTTCTCGTTCCAGTGATGCCGACCACAAACCAGATTATCTCATAATCCTTGTCGCATGGCCATGCTTATCCTAGTCGGATCACACGAGGGGCCCAGAGTATATCTCTCCTGATCAGAGGGGAAAATCCCATGTTGCTCGACCATGTCTCACAACATGGGTCTGGACAAGCCCGAAACCTACCTTTGTAACTACCTAGTCACGGAGTAGCGTTTGGTTGGCCCAAAGCAAGTCTGTTACCATCCCGAGTACACGCGCCAGCTCAGGTCTTAGGACATAAAACATATGTTGTACTAGAGACTCACAGATGACATATCGCTGCGTCTCATAGTCGGGTCTGTCCGACCCGGACCTTATCTCAACTCGGATCCGACTACGTCGAATTCGACCAGATCCTTCCAAGTCCATATTATCCGGTTAGCATCCAATGCTCCATGGCTAGTGAGACCAAGCCATCGACCATGTCATATGCTAGTCTAGTTGGCTGCGCGTCCACACAGCCCTTTCGACTAGGGACCTTTTAGGACAGTCATCATACAATGCGTAGTCCCACAAACAAGTCACGTACTTGCTGATACACATCGTTGATAATGTCCAAGGACTATCTTTATTCATAAACACATAGGAAATATCATCATACATGATTTCCTCTAGGGCATATCTCCAACCGTCTCCCACTTGCACTAGAGTCAATCAAACAGAGATCGAATTCCCATAGCTCTAACATGCCCCTCATGCTTGGGTTGTGGAAGCGGCTTAGTCAACAGATCCGCAACATTTGCAACCATGTGAATTTTGCATAACTCTACATCACCACTCTTTACGATCTTTCATATCATGTGATATTTCTGATCTATGTGTCTAACCTTGTGGTGATTCCTCGGCTCCTTGGCTTGTGCGATGGCACCAGAATTATCACAATAAAGGTCCAACGGTTTTACCGAGGCTGGGAAAATACCAAGATCATCCAGAAAGTTTCGGATCCAAACACCTTCCTTTGCAGCTTCACAAGCCGCAATGTATTCGGCTTTTGTAGTAGAATCGGCCACCGTATCTTGCTTGGAACTCATCCAGCTCACTGCTCCTCCGTTCATGATGTACACGAATCCGGACTATGATCGACAATCATCTCTGTCAGTTTGGAAACTAGCATCGGCGTAACCCCTGACGACGAGCTCTTCCTCACCTCCATAAACTAGGAACATCTCTTTAGTCCTTTTCAGGTACTTCAAAATAGTCATTACCGCTGCCCAGTGACTCTCACCTGGGTTGGCCTGGTATCTACTTGTTAGGCTTATTGCAAAAGCAACATCGGGCCGCGCACATATCATGGCATACTTGATGGATCCGATTGCCGAGGCATACGGAATCCTACTCATCCTGCTTCGCTCATCAGATGTCGAAGGACTCTGAGTCTCTCTTAGCCTTATACCATGTGAGAGTGGCAAGAACCCTTTCTTTGCCTCACTCATGTTGAACTGCTTCAACACTTTATCTATGTACGTGCTCTAGCTTAAGCCGAGCAGCCTCCTTGATCTATCTCTATAGATCTTAATGCCTAAAATGTACATTACCTCACCAAGGTCCTTCATCGAAAACTTGCCATTCAATGACTCGTTGACCGTGTTCAGCATCAAAATATCATTTCCGATTAGTAGTATGTCATCCACATACAAGATCAAAAACATAATCGAGCTCCAACTTAACTTCTTGTATAAACAAGAGTCCTCTTCGCTTTTGATGAAGCCAAAACCAATGACGACCTCATCAAAACGAATGTTCCAGCTCCAAGATGCTTGCCTCAACCCATAAATGGATCTCTTGAGCTTGCATACCTTACTAGTGCTAGTCGGATCGACAAAACCCTCGAGCTGTATCATATACACGTCATCGGTTAAATTTCCATGAAGGAAAGCCGTCTTGACATCCATCTGCCATATCTCATAATCAAAATATGCAGCTATAGCTAGTACGATCCTCACCGACTTTAGCATCGCTACTGGCGAGTAAGTCTCATCATAGTCAATTCCTTGAACTTGTCCATAACCCTTAGCGACAAGCCAAGCTTTGTGGATCTGAACATTTCCATCCACATCGATTTTCTTCTTAAAGACCCATTTGCAACCAATGGCTGTTACGCCAGGCAGCGGATCAACCAAGTCCCAGACTTGATTCTCATCCATGGACTTTAACTCGGATCTCATGGCCTCCAGCCATGCCTTGGAATCTGGGCTCACCATCCCTTCCGCATACGTGGCCGGCTCGTCACTTTCTAGCAACAATACATCACACACTCTGCGCAATCTTTCCGACTGATATGTCTCCAACGTATCTATAATTTTTGATTGCTCCATGCTATATTATCTACTGTTTTGGGCAATATTGGGCTTTATTTTCCACTTTTATATTATTTTTGGGAATAACCTATTAACTAGAGGCCCAGCCCAGATTTGCTGTTTTATGCCTATTTCAGTGTTTTGAAGAAAAGGAATATCAGGCGGAGTCAAAACGGAATGAAATCAACTGGAGAAGTTATTTTTGGAAGGAAACACACCTGATGGACTTGGACATCACGTCAAGGAAGGAACGAGATGCTCAAGAGGGTGGGGGCACGCCCCCCTGTCTCGTGGGGCCCTTGTGGCTCCCCTGACGTACCTCCTGCACCCATATATACTTACGTGACCTAAAACTTCGAGAACGAAAAAATATATCGAGAGTTCTGCCGCCAGAAGCCTCCGTAGCCACCTAAAACCAATCTAGACCCGTTCCGGCACCCTGCCGGAGTGGGCAATCCTTCTCCGGTGGCCATCTTCATCATCCCGGTGCTCTCCATGACGAGGAGGGAGTAGTTCTCCCTCGGGGCTGAGGTTATGTACCAGTAGCTATGTGTTTGATCTCTCTCTCTCTCGTGTTCTTGATTTGGCACGATCTTGATGTGTCACGAGCTTTGCTATTATATTTGGATCCTATGATGTTTCTTCCCCCCTCTTCTCTCTTGTAATGAATCGAGTTTCCCCTTTGAAGTAATCTTATCAGATTGAGTCTTTAAAGACTTGAGAACACTTGATGTATGTCTTGCCGTGGATATCTGTGGTGACAATGAGATACCACGTGCCACTTGATGTATGTTAAGGCGACCAACTTGCTGGTTTCGTGACATTGGGAACCTATGCATAGGGGTTGGCACACGTTTTCGTCGTGATTCTCCGGTAGAAACTTTGGGGCACTCTTTGAGGTCCTTTGTGTTGGTTGAATAGATGAATCTGAGATTGTGTGACGCATATCGTATAATCATACCCACGGATACTTGAGGTGACATTGGAATATCTAGGTGACATTAGGGTTTTGGTTGATTTGTGTCTTAAGGTGTTGTTCTAGTACGAACTCTAGGGCTGTTTGTGACACTTATAGGAATAGCCCAACGGATTGATTGGAAAGAATAACTTTGAGGTGGTTTCGTACCCTACCAAAATCTCTTCGTTCGTTCTCCGCTATTAGTGACTTTGGAGTGACTCTTTGTTGCATGTTGAGGGATAGTTTTATGATCCAATTATGTTAGTATTGTTGAGGGAACTTACACTAGCGAAAGTATGAACCCTAGGCCTTGTTTCCTAGCACTGTAATACCGTTTACGCTCACTTTTATCATTAGTTACCTTGCTGTTTTTATAAGTTCAGATTACAAATACCTTTATCTACTATCCGTATACCACTTGTTTTACTATCTCTTTGCTGAACTAGTGCACCTATACAATTTACCATTGTATTGGGTGTGTTGGGGACACAAGAGACTCTTTGTTATTTGGTTGCAGGGTTGCTTGAGAGAGACCATCTTCATCCTACGCCTCCTACGGATTGATAAACCTTAGGTCATCCACTTGAGGGAAATTTGCTAATGTCCTACAAACCTCTGCACTTGGAGGCCCAACAACGTCTACAAGAAGAAGGTTGTGTAGTAGACATCAAGCTCTTTTCTTGCGCCATTGCCGGGGAGGTTAGTGCTTGAAGGTATATCTTTATATCTTGCAATCGAGTCTTTTAGTTTCTTGTTTTATCACTAGTTTAGTTTATAAAAGAAAACTATAAAAAAATGGAATTGAGTTTGTCTCATAAGCTTCACCTTTTAATATCTTTAGTGAGTATGATGGAAAGGATAATTGTGCTCAAGTGCTAGAAGAAGAAATCTATAAAATTCTTGGCACTAAATATTTGAATGATGAGCATGATTGCAATGTTGTTAGTACGAATTCCTTGAATATCCATGATGCTAATGATATGCAAAGCCACAAGCTTGGGGAAGCTATGTTTGATGAAGATGATATTTTTTGTCCCCTAAGTTTTGATGAGCAAATTTATTATGATGAAAGAATGCCTCCTATTTATGATGATTATATTGATGAAATTGGATTTGGAGAGGTCATGACTTTATTTTGTGATGAATCCACTATTTCGGAAGAGGTTCCAATTGATTATGAGAACAAAGTTGCTATCTATGATGATTATTGTGATGACTTGTATGCTATAAAGAATAATGATATCCATGAAACTTGTCATCATTATTTTAGTTTTCAATTGGATTATGCCTCACATGATAATTATTTTGTTGAGCTTGCTCCCACTATTATTCATGAGAAGAATTTTGCTTGTGTGGAGAGTAATAAAATTTCCATGCTCATAGATCATGAAAAGAATGCTTTAGGTGCTGGTTATATTGTTGAATTCATTCATGGTTTTACTGAAAATTATTATGAGGGAGGAACTTATGCTTCTAGGAATTGCAATAATATCAAGTTTCCTCTCAATGGGTTGAAAATCTTGAAGTTATGCATGTTTTGCTCTCCTATGCTAGTTGATTATTGTTCCCATAAGTTGTTTGCTCACAAAATACCTATGCATAGGAAGTATGTTAGACTTAAATGTGCTAGTCATATTCTTCATGATGCTCTCTTTATGTTTCAATTCTTATCCTTTATGTGAGCATCATTGAAATCATCATGCCTAGCTAGGGGCGTTAAACGATAGCGCTTGTTGGGATGCAACCCAACCTTATTTTTGTTCCTTGCTTTTTGATCCTGTTTAGTAATAAATAATTCATCTAGCCTCTGTTTAGATGTGGTTTTATGCTTTTAATTAGTGTTTGTGCCAAGTAGAACCTTTGGGAAGACTTGGGGAAAGTCTTGTTGATCATGCTGTAAAAAACAGAAACTTTAGCGCTCACGAGAATTGCTGCCATTTTTATTTGGAGAGCGCTATGTAGTTAATTCTTTTTGCATATGATTAATAGATAAATTACTCAGGTCCAGCAATTTATTTGATAATTTTATGAGTTCCATAAGTATACATTTGATCCAGATTACTACAGACTGTTCTGTTTTTGACAGATTCTGTTTTTCATGTGTTGTTTACTTATTTTGATGAATCCATGGCTAGTAAAATAGTTTATAAACCATAGAGAAGTTGGAATACAGTAGGTTTAACACCAATATAAATAAATAATGAGTTCATTACAGTACCTTGAAGTGGTGATTTATTTTCTTATACTAACGGAGCTTACGAGTTTTCTGTTAAGTTTTGTGTTGTGAAGTTTTCAAGTTTTGGGTAAGGATTCGATGGACTATGGAATAAGGAGTGGCAAGAGACTAAGCTTTGGGATGCCCAAGGAACCCCAAGGTAATATTCAAGGACAACCAAGAGCCTAAGCTTGGGGATGCCTCGGAAGGAATCCCCTCTTTCGTCTTCGTTCATCAGTAACTTTACTTGGAGCTATATTTTTATTTACCACATGATATGTGTTTTGCTTGGAGCATCAATTTATTTTGTTACGATTTGCTTGCTGTTATTTATAATAATGTTTTGCATCTTTTATTTCAATAAAAGTGGCATTGATAGCCTTTACTATGCCTATGTTACAAGTATACATGTTGCTGTTTGAAAACAGAAAGTTTAAAGCTGTTGCAATAATTCCCTAGAAAATTCAGAATGTGATAAAATGTTGAAAACTTTTTAATATTAAGCTCTGATAAATTTACTACAGTGGGAATTTTCTTTCATAATTTTTTGAGCTAGGGAAGTATGGATGTTGCAGCATTCTTTACAGACTATCCTGTTTAGGCAGATTGCTGTTATGTTCGCATTGTTTGCATATGTTTGCTTCTTTAATGATTCTATTTGAGGATAGGACTATTAAATATGCAGAGGCATTTAGTATGCAATGTTGAATAATAATTTTAGTGATTTTATACAGTAGAGTATGATAAGGTTTTTGCAATGGTTTATACTAACTTATCTCATGAGTCCTTGTTGAGTTTTGTGTGGATGAAGCTTTTGAGATTTAGGGAGACCGTGATATGAGAGCAATTAAGGAGACACAAAATCTCAAGCTTGGGGATGCCCAAGGAACCCCAATATAATATTTCAAGAAGTCTTAAGCGTCTAAGCTTGGGGATGACCCGGTTGGCATCCCACCTTTCTTCTTCAACAACTGTCGGTTAGTATCGGTTGATCCTAAGTTTTTGCTTCTTCACATGATGTTTGCTATTCTTAGATGCCATTTTATTTTGCTTTGCTTGCTGTTTGAATAGAGTACCAAGATCTGAAATTATTAAATGTTAGAGAGTCTTCACATAGTTGCATAATTATTCGACTACTCATTGATCTTCACTTATATCTTTCGGAGTAGTTTGTCATTTGCTCTAGTGCTTCACTTATATCTTTTAGAGCATGGTGGTAGTTTTATTTGGAATAAATAGATGAACTCTCATGCTTCACGTAGATTATTTTGAGAGTCTTAAATAGCATGGTAATTTTCTTATAATCCTAATATGCTAGGTATTCAAGAATAATAAAATTCTCTTATGAGTGTGTTGAATACTATGAGAAGTTTGATACTTGATAATTGTTTTGAGATATGGAGATGGTGATATTAGAGTCATGCTAGTTGAGTAGTTGTGAATTTGAGAAATACTTGTGTTGAAGTTTGTGATTCCCGTAGCATGCACGTATGGTGAACCGTTATGTGACGAAGTTGGAGCATGATTTATTTATTGATTGTCCTCCTTATGAGTGGCGGTCGGGGACGAGCGATGGTATTTTCCTACCAATCTATCCCCCTAGGAGCATGCACGTAGTACTTTGTTTAGATAACTAATAGATTTTTGCAATAAGTATGTGAGTTCTTTATGACTAATGTTGAGTCCATGGATTATACACACTCTCACCCTTCCACCATTGCTAGCCTCTCTAGTATCGCGCAACTTCCGCCGGTACCATAAACCCACCATATACCTTCCTCGAAACAGCCACCATACCTACCAATTATGGCATTTCCATAGCCACTCTGAGATATATTGCCATGCAACTTTCCACCATTCCGTTTATTATGACACGCTTCATCATTGTCATATTGCTTAGCATGATCATGTAGTTGACATCGTATTTGTGGCAAAGCCACCGTTCATAATTCTTTCATACATGTCACTCATGCATCATTGCACATCCCGGTACACCGTCGGAGGCATTCATATAGAGTCATCTTTGTTCTAGTATCGAGTTGTATCATCGAGTTGTAAATAAATAGAAGTGTGATGATCATCATTCAATAGAGCATTGTCCCAAAAAAAGAAAGAAAGGCCAAATAAACAAAAGAAGGCCAAATAAAAAAATATAAATAAATAAATAAAAGGGACAATGCTACTATCCTTTTACCACACTTGTGCTTCAAAGTAGCACCATGATCTTCATGATAGAGAGTCTCCTATGTCGTCACTTTCATATACTAGTGGGAATTTTTCATTATAGAACTTGGCTTGTATATTCCAATGATGGGCTTCCTCAAAATGCCCTAGGTCTTCATGAGCAAGCAAGTTGGATGCACACCCACTTAGTTTCTTTTTGAGCTTTCATACATTTATAGCTCTAGTGCATCCGTTGCATGGCAATCCCTACTCACTCACATTGATATCTATTGATGGGCATCTCCATAGCCCTATGATACGCCTAGTTGATGTGAGACTATCTTCTCCCTTTTTGTCTTCTCCACAACCACCATTCTATTCCACATATAGTGCTATATCCATGGCCCATGCTCATGTATTGCGTGAAGATTGAAAAAGTTTGAGAACATTAAAAGTATGAAACAATTGCTTGGCTTGTCATCGGGGTTGTGCATGATTTAAATATTTTGTGTGGTAAAGATGGAGCATAGCCAGACTATATGATTTTGTAGGGATAGCTCTCTTTGGCCATGTTATTCTGAGAAGACATGATTGCTTAGTTAGTATGCTTGAAGTATTATTATTTTTATATCAATATGAACTTTTGTCTTCAATCTTATGGATCTGAATATTCATACCACAACTAAGAAGAATTACATTGAAATTATGCCAACTAGCATTCCACATCAAAAAATATTTTTTTATCATTTACATACTCGAGGACGAGCAGGAATTAAGCTTGGGGATGCTTGATACGTCTCCAACGTATCTATAATTTTTGATTGCTCTATGCTATATTATCTACTGTTTTGGGCAATTTGGGCTTTATTTTCCACTTTTATATTATTTTTGGGACTAACCTATTAACCGGAGGCCCAGCCCAGATTTGCTGTTTTATGCTTATTTCAGTGTTTTGAAGAAAAGGAATATCAGACGGAGTCGAAACGGAACGAAATCAACTGGAGAAGTTATTTTTGGAAGGAAACACACCTGATGGACTTGGACCTCACGTCAAGGAAGGAACGAGGTGCTCACGAGGGTGGGGGCGCGCCCCCCCCAGGGCATGCACCCTGTCTCGTGGGGCCCTCGTGGCTCCCCTGACGTACCTCCTGCACCCATATATACTTACGTGACCTAAAACTTCCAGAACGAAAAAAATAGATCTGGAGTTCCGCTGCCAGAAGCCTCCGTAGCCACCGAAAACCAATCTAGACCCGTTCCGGCACCCTGCCGGAGGGGGCAATCCTTCTCTGGTGGCCATCTTCATCATCCCGGCGCTCTCCATGACGAGGAGGGAGTAGTTCTCCCTTGGGGCTGAGGGTATGTACCAGTAGCTATGTGTTTGATCTCTCTCTCGTGTTCTTGATTTGGCACGATCTTGATGTATCGCGAGCTTTGCTATTATATTTGAATCCTATGATGTTTCTTCCCCCCTCTTCTCTCTTGTAATGAATCGAGTTTCCCGTAATCTTATCGGATTGAGTCTTTAAAGACTTGAGAACACTTGATGTATGTCTTGCCATGGATATCTGTGGTGACAATGAGATACCACGTGCCACTTGATGTATGTTAAGGCGACCAACTTGCGGGTTTCGTGACATTGGGAACCTATGCATAGGGGTTGGCACACGTTTTCATCGTGATTCTTCGGTAGAAACTTTGGGGTACTCTTTGAGGTCCTTTGTGTTGGTTGAATAGATGAATCTGAGATTGTGTGACGCATATCGTATAATCATACCCACGGATACTTGAGGTGAAATTGGAATATCTAGGTGACATTAGGGTTTTGGTTGATTTGTGTCTTAAGGTGTTGTTCTAGTACGAACTCTAGGGCTGTTTGTGACACTTATAGGAATAGCCCAACGGATTGATTGGAAAGAATAACTTTGAGGTGGTTTCGTACCCTACCATAATCTCTTCGTTCATTCTCCGCTATTAGTGACTTTGGAGTGACTCTTTGTTGCATGTTGAGGGATAGTTTTATGATCCAATTATGTTAGTATTGTTGAGGGAACTTACACTAGCGAAAGTATGAACCCTAGGCCTTGTTTCCTAGCACTGTAATACCGTTTACGCTCACTTTTATCATTAGTTACCTTGCTGTTTTTATAATTTCAGATTACAAATACCTTAATCTACTATCCATATACCACTTGTTTTACTATCTCTTCGCCGAACTAGTGCACCTATACAATTTACCATTGTATTGGGTGTGTTGGGGACACAAGAGACTCTTTGTTATTTGGTTGCAGGGTTGCTTGAGAGAGACCATCTTCATCCTACGCCTCCTACGGATTGATAAACCTTAGGTCATCCACTTGAGGGAAATTTGCTACTATCCTACAAACCTCTGCACTTGGAGGCCCAACAACGTCTACAAGAAGGTTGTGTAGTAGACATCACCGACCTCCGTGGTTCCGGTGCCGCTTCCACTACGGGCTCCCTAACTGACTTCGGTATGATCTCATCACCAGCCGAGCCGTCCCCGAGTGGTCCTCGAATTTCTTCGAGTCGAACCGTCCTCCCGACTGAGAAGCTCTTTCTCAAGGAAAACCCCGTTCCGAGCAACAAACACCTTGTTCTCTTCCCAGTTGTAGAAGCTATACCCCAAGGTTTCCCTCAGATATCCCACGAATATGCATTTATCCGACTTGGGTGGAAGCTTGTCTGACATAAGTTTCTTGACAAATGCTTCACAACCCCAAATCTTTAGAAAAGACAAACTGGGACTCTTCCCGGTCCACATCTCATGTGGTGTCTTGTCTACGGATTTTGATGGTACCCTGTTAAGTGTGAAACCTGTAGTTTCTAGAGCGTATCCCCAGAATGACAAGGGTAAATCCGATTTGCTCATCATAGATCGAACCATGTCCAACAAGGTACGATTCCTCCATTCCGATACACCATTTCTCTTTGGCCTACCCGGAGGTGTGAGCTGAGGTACTGTACCTCTGCTTTTCAGATGATCATCAAACTCCTGGCTCATGTACTCACCTCCACGATCAGATTGTAGAAGTTTTATAGTCTTGCCGAGCTGATTCTCAACCTCATTTTGAAACTCTTTGAACTTTTCAAAAGTCTTCGACTTGTGCCTCATCAAATAGATATATCCATATCTACTCAAGTCGTCGGTAAAAGTCACGAAGTACTGATAGCCACCTCTGGCAGTTGTGCTCATTGGTCCACACACATCACTGTGTATCAGTTCCAACAGCTCGGGTGCCCTCTCACAACTCTTTGCGAAAGGAGACTTAGTCATCTTGCCGAGCAAGCATGATTCGCATGTCTCAAACGACCCAAAGTCGGTCAAAGTTAGGAGTCCATCATCATGGAGCTTCTTCATGCGTTTCAGACTAATGTGTCCAAGCCAGCAATGCCAGAAGTATGTCGGATTTATCTCATTAGGCTTATGCCTCTTGACATTCACGTTATAGATCGGTTCCTGTTCTAGATTCAATATAGATAACCCATCAACAATGGGTGCATAGCCGTGGAACATACCATTCAAATAAATCGAACAACCATTATCCTTTAAATTGAATTCATAACCCTGACTCATCAAGCATGAGGCAGAAATACTGTTCCGACTAAGTGCAGGAATGTAATAACAATTATTCAACTCTAAAATAAATCCAGAAGGAAGCTGGAGCTGCATCGTGCCGACCTCCAACGCAGCAACTCTTGCTTTGTTGCCGACCCTGATGTTAATCTCCACTTGCACCACACGCCTAGTTCTTACCAGCCCCTCCATCGAGTTGCAAATGTGAACAACCGATCCAGTATAAAATACCCAAGAGCTGTTAGGTATGTCAGCAAGGTAAATGTCTATAACATATGCAACAAGTGTACCTTTGCCTGAAGCAGCATTTCCGACCTTCTTGCCATGCTCTGCAAGCCACTTTCTACAGTTCCTCTTCTAGTGACCAGTTTCCTTGCAATGATAGCAAATGGTCTTTGAGTCCGGTCTAGACTTCAGCGCAGCGGTGGAGGTTACCGTCTCCGTGCCCTTTGCCTTAGCCTTTTTCTTGGACCAACTCTTCTTGAACTTAGCCGATTTCTGCACAATCAACACTTGATGCGTGCCTTTCTTAATATCCTGCTCTGCCACTTTGAGCATCCCATGCAATTCAGTGAGCTTCTTATCCATGCCATGCATATGATAGTTCGAGATGAACGTCCCATAGCTGGGCGGAAGAGAACCCAGAACTACATCAGTAGCCAGCTCATCCAAGAGCGGGAAGCCCGACCGATCCAAAGCTTGCACATATCCGATCATCTTGATCACATGCGGGCTCAGGGGATCACCTTCCTTCAGCTTACAATCTATCAAGGATTGCCAGACGTTGAACCTTTCGGTCCTAGTCTGCACCTGAAACATGCTCTTGAGACTCTCGATCATATCGAAAGCCCCAATGTCTTTGAAATACTGCTACAAATCAGGCTCCATACACGCTAGCATGAGGCAACTGATCTCGTTTGATTCATCAACAAGTTTTTGGTAGGTATTCTTGGTTGTGGTACTAGCATTATCGGCAGGTTCCTCTGGAAGCGGATCCTCTAGAACATGTTCCTTTTTATCATGCTTGAGAACAATTCTCAAATTTCTATACCAGGTAGTAAAGTTTGTTCCATTCAGTTTATCCTTTTCTAGAATTGATTTCAATGCAAAGTTGGATTGAGCAGGTGGTGCCATTGATCTACAACAGAAAAATATGCAATCACTAAGCAATGTGTTTATGTAGAGTAATTCTAGCCTTAAACAGAAATACTCCCACTGAAGTCAGCATCCCTCCGCAAACTCTCAGTGATTCAGGATCCGACTAGCACATGTGACTAGTGAGCTTTAGCATCACTGCTAGACAACATGCCTATTCGGTAAGCAACTCCTTACTAATCGTATCTCTATATGACTCCTGTCGGTCGGGTAGGTATCTCATACCCCGGCTCCCGACCTCTTTTGCCACAAGGCCCAAAACTGTTTTGATAGTCTTGTCAAGTTAACCTAATGCAGTGCATGTCCGTGTCCGACACGAACCCTTCAGTTCAAGGACACCTAGCAGCATCCCAATTTTATGAGCCCACTACTAGACGTACTTGACGTGCGAAGGTGCAACATCAAGAATGGCAATTTACTTGATATTCATGAGGGATCTTTCTACCATTCTAACATGCATAGAAATAAAGAAGCATAACAATCACAAGTAAAACATATATTGTGAAATAGTATGGCTCCTTCATGGATGTTCTTCCAGGTCAGCTCCAACTCCAATGACCATCTAGAAACTCCACCTTGTTTGTCACGCTGGGCCACCAAACCGCCAACCTGATCTCTATTATCCAACTACTACAACTAGTAATGAATTTTACATAGAGTCATAAGTCGACACGCAGGTCGTTATACAATATAATGACAACACTTTGGCTCCTGCCGGCTGACAAACATGACACACATGCCATGTATAATTTACACACATGCATCACATACACATGAGCCATACTATTCACATCAAACCCTGCAAAATAAAGTTATGCATAGAATCGCATTCTACCTGTTTGAGTGATCATGTAAGAAATACAAGGCGCTACGCACACGGCGGTCCCTCGGGGTGTGGGCAGCGCCCGATGTTTTCGGAAATCATAGATCACATCTGAACTCCGATCATGCCAAATTCTCTCATCTGACCGATCTTATCGATCATCGCGAGCCCGATTCGGATTTACGTTCCACTGTTAACCCCGATGGCGGATACCGACTGGTAGGGGTAGGTTGTGTCATGACCTCATCGACTCTGATCATCAGCAAACATAGCCTCAACGATCCCCATGTGCAGTTGATCACATCAACCATGCACATAGACGATCTCATCAACGACAACAGATCTCATCTATCGCCTCCACATATCTAATATGCATACGATCTGAATCCAAATCCTATAGCAGAGGCTCTGATGCCACTGTTGGGTTCTACAGTAGGGTGCGTCGACTGCAAATTAAAATTTTCCTATGTGCAGAACAACCAAGAACATGCTACGGGAGATGGATCATAGTTCGTTACCACTAGACGTGCAATGCTGTGCAGCGGAAGAAGAGTTGGGGGCAGCGCGTCTGCGTGGATCGTCTCCTCCTCATCCGATCTCCCTCGTACAGCCAATCATCGGTCCCACGTACAGGTTCGCCAGAGCGACACAAGTGCACCGCCTCTAACGGTATCCATGTGTGCAGGAGGAACGTCACACGGCGGACTGCTAGGTCCGATCACACAACCGGCAGAGAGTGGAGGTGTCTATTCGCAACACATGCAAACCCTAGTGACAGCGCCGAAGCGATCAACCGATGAGTGTGCCGCACCTCACTTTATATAGGCATCCGTCGTGGGCTCAACACTTGGGCCTTGCATGGACCCTAAAGCCCATAAGTCTACTCGGCCACAATCCGAATACAGCTCGGATCACATCCGACTAGTGTCCTCGGATCCGACCTCATAGGTTCCTTCCCTTAAGCGCGCGACCCCTTAGGTTCAAGCCGTCTTGGTCGCAGTTCGGATCACCTCCAGACTACATGGCTGGTAGCGGCCTCTAGCAAGGCGTGTCGACCACCAAGCAGACGTTGAAGCTGGTTAGGCGAACTTGTACATCACACTTCCATTCCTTTTGCCACACGATATATGTTGTCGGGCTCATGGCGAGTCCGTCACCCTTGTGCTAGCCCGACCTCTTTCTCGTTCCAGTGATGCCGACCACAAACCAGATTATCTCATAATCCTTGTCGCATGGCCATGCTTATCCTTAGCAATGCCCGAGGTATAGATACAATTGCTTCTCATAAATGGTAGTAACGTTGTGTCAACAGCAGCTGGATCGCCTTTCACCATGATTGGATAGTTTTATCCAAGGAAGAGCGAGTTTCCCCCAAGAGTATCAATACTAAACCAGGGAGAAGGTGTTGGTGATACGTCTCCAACGTATCTATAATTTTTGATTGTTCCATGCTATTATATTATCTGTTTTGGATGTTTAATGGGCTTTAATATGCACTTTTATACTATTTTTGGGACTAACCTATTAACCGAAGGCCCAGTGCAAATTGCTGTTTTTTTGCCTATTTTAGTGTTTCGCAGAAAAGGAATATCAAATGGAACGAAACCTTCGCGAGGATCTTTCTTGGAACAAACACAACCCAAGAGACTTGGAGTACAAGTCTGGAAGTCCATGAAGCTTCCATGAGGCAGGGGGCGCGCCCAGGGGGGTAGGCGCGCCCCCACCCTCGTGGGCCCCATGGAGCTCCACCGACGTACTTCTTTCGCCTATATGTACCCATGTACCTGTTGGGGAACGTTGCAGAAAACAAAAATTTTCCTACGGTTTCACCAAGATCCATCTATGAGTTCATCTAGCAACAAGTGATTAGATGCATCTACGTACCTTGTAGATCGCGAGCGCAAGCGTTCAAAGAACGGGGATGAGGGAGTCGTACTCGTCGTGATTCGAATCACCGAAGATCCTAGCACCGAACGGACGGCACCTCCGCGTTCAACACACGTATGGTCAGCGTAACGTCTCCTTCTTGATCCAGCAAGAGGGAAGGAGAGGTTGAGGAAGATGGCTCCAGCAGCAGCACGACGGCGTGGTGGTGATGGAGCTGCAGTACTCCGTCAGGGCTTCGCCAAGCGCTATGGAGGAGGAGGAGGTGTTGGAGAGGGAGAAGGAGGCAACCAAAGGCGTGGATGAAAAGCCCTCCTTCCCCCACTATATATAGGAGGGCCAAGGGGGGGGGGGGCGCCGGCCCTAGGAGATCCAATCTCCTAGGGGGACGGCGGCCAAGGGAGGTTTCCCTCCCCCCCAAGGCACCTAGGAGGTGCCTTCCACTAGTGGGACTCTTCCCTTTTGTGAACCCTAGGCGCATGGGCCTCTTGGGGCAGCCCATGTGGCCCCCGGGGTAGGTGGACCCACCCGGTGGACCCCCGGGACCCTTCCGGTGGTCCCGGTACAATACCGATAACCCCGAAACTTGTCCCGATGGCCGAAACAGCACTTCCTATATATAATTCTTTACCTCCGGACCATTCCGGAACTCCTCGTGACGTCCGGGATCTCATCCGGGACTCCGAACAACATTCGGGTTACTGCATATACATATCCCTACAACCCTAGCGTTACCGAACCTTAAGTGTGTAGACCTTACGGGTTCGGGAGACATGCAGACATGACCGAGATGACTCTCCGATCAATAACCAACAGCGGGATCTGGATACCCATGTTGGCTCCCACATGCTCCACGATGATCTCATCGGATGAACCACGATGTCGAGGATTCAAGCAACCCCGTATGCAATTCCCTTTGTCAATCGATATGTTACTTGCCCGAGATTCGATCATCGGTATCCCCATACCTCGTTCAATCTCGTTACCGGCAAGTCACTTTACTCGTACCGTAATGCATGATCCCGTGACCAGACACTTGGTCACTTTGAGCTCATAATGATGATGCATTACCGAGTGGGCCCAGTGATACCTCTCCGTCATACGGAGTGACAAATCCCAGTCTTGATCCGTGTCAACCCAACAGACACTTTCGGAGATACCCGTAGTCTACCTTTATAGTCACCCAGTTACGTTGTGACGTTTGGTATACCCAAAGCACTCCTACGGTATCCGGGAGTTACACGATCTCATGGTCTAAGGAAAAGATACTTGACATTGGAAAACTCTAGCAAACGAACTATACGATCTTATGCTATGTTTAGGATTGGGTCTTGTCCATCACATCATTCTCCTAATGATGTGATCCCGTTATCAATGACATCCAATGTCCATAGTCAGGAAACCATGACTATCTGTTGATCAACGAGCTAGTCAACTAGAGGCTTACTAGGGACATGTTGGTGTCTGTTATTCACACATGTATTATGATTTCCGGATAACACAATTATAGCATGAATAAAGACAATTATCATGAACATGGAAATATAATAATAATGCTTTTATTATTGCCTCTAGGGCATATTTCCAACAGTCTCCCACTTGCACTAGAGTCAATGATCTAGTTACATTGTGATGAATTGAACACCCATGGAATTCTGGTGTTGATCATGTTTTGCCCTAGGGAGAGGTTTAGTCAACGGATCTGCTACATTCAGGTCCGTATGTACTTTACAAATATCTATGTCTCCATCTTGAACATTTTCACGAATGGAGTTGAAACGACGCTTGATGTGCCTTGTCTTCTTGTGAAACCTGGGCTCCTTGGCAAGTGCAATAGCTCCAGTGTTGTCACAGAAGAGTTTGATTGGCCCCGAGCATTGGGTATGACTCCTAGGTCGGTGATGAACTCCTTCACCCATATTGCTTCATGTGCTGCCTCCGAGGCTGCCATGTACTCCACTTCACATGTAGATCCCGCCACGATGCTCTGCTTGCAACTGCACCAGCTTACTACCCCACCATTCAAAATATACACGTATCCGGTTTGTGACTTTGAGTCATCCAGATCTGTGTCGAAGCTAGCGTCGACGTAACCCTTTACGACGAGCTCTTCGTCACCTCCATAAACGAGAAACATTTCCTTAGTCCTTTTCAGGTACTTAAGGATATTCTTGACTGCTGTCCAGTGTTCCTTGCCGGGATTACTTTGGTACCTTCCTACCAAACTTACGGCAAGGTTTACATCAGGTCTGGTACACAGCATGGCATACATAATAGAACCTATGGCTGAGGCATAGGGGATGATGCTCATCTCTTCTATATCTTCTGCCGTGGTCGGACATTGAGCCGAGCTCAATTTTACACCTTGCAACACAGGCAAGAACCCCTTCTTAGACTGATCCATATTGAACTTCTTCAATATCTTATCAAGGTATGTGCTTTGCGAAAGACCTATGAGGCGTCTTGATCTGTCTCTATAGATCTTGATGCCTAATATATAAGCAGCTTCTCCAAGGTCCTTCATTGAAAAACTCTTATTCAAGTAGGCCTTTATGCTGTCCAAGAGCTCTATATCATTTCCCATCAAAAGTATGTCATCTACATATAATATGAGAAATGCTACAGAGCTCCCACTCACTTTCTTGTAAACGCAGGCTTCTCCATAAGTCTGCGTAAACCCAAACGCTTTGATCATCTCATCAAAGCGAATGTTCCAACTCCGAGATGCTTGCACCAGCCCATAAATCGAGCGTTGGAGCTTGCACACCTTGTTAGCATTCTTAGGATCGACAAAACCTTCCGGCTGCATCATATACAATTCTTCCTTAAGGAAACCATTAAGGAATGCCGTTTTGACGTCCATTTGCCATATCTCATAATCATAAAATGCGGCAATTGCTAACATGATTCGGACTGACTTTAGCTTCGCTACCGGTGAGAAAGTCTCATCGTAGTCAACCCCTTGAACTTGTCGATAACCCTTAGCGACAAGCCGAGCTTTATAGATGGTCACATTACCATCCGCGTCTGTCTTCTTCTTAAAGATCCATTTATTTTCTATGGCTCGCCGTTCAACGGGCAAGTCAGTCAAAGTCCATACTTCGTTTTCATACATGGATCCTATCTCGGATTTCATGGCTTCTAGCCATTTGTCAGAATCCGGGCCCGCCATCGCTTCTTCATAGTTCGAAGGTTCACCGTTGTCTAACAACATGATTTCTAAGACAGGGTTGTCGTACCACTCTGGTGCGGAACGTGTCCTTGTGGACCTTCGAATTTCAGTAGGAGCTTGATCGGAAGTATCTTGATCATCATCAATAATTTCCTCTCTAGTTGGTGCAGGCACCTCAGGAACATTTTCTTGAGTTGTGCCATTTTCCGGTTCAAGAGGTAACACTTCATCAAGTTCTACTTTCCTCCCACTTACTTCTTTCGAGAGAAACTCTTTCTCTAGAAAGAATCCATTCTTGGCAACAAAGATCTTGCCTTCAGATCTGAGGTAGAAGGTATACCCAACAGTTTCTTTAGGGTATCCTATGAAGACGCATTTTTCCGACTTGGGTTCGAGTTTTTCAGGTTGAAGTTTCTTGACATAAGCATCGCATCCCCAAACTTTTAGAAACGACAGCTTAGGTTTCTTCCCAAACCATAATTCAAATGGTGTCGTCTCAACGGATTTCGACGGAGCCCTATTTAAAGTGAATGCGGCAGTCTCTAAAGCATAGCCCCAAAAAGATAGCGGTAAATCGGTAAGAGACATCATAGATCGTACCATATCTAATAGAGTGCGATTACGACGTTCGGACACACCATTACGCTGAGGTGTTCCAGGCGGCGTGAGTTGTGAAACTATTCCACATTTTCTTAAGTGTGTGCCAAATTCATGACTCAAGTATTCTCCTCCACGATCTGATCGTAGAAACTTGATTTTCCTGTCACGTTGATTCTCAACCTCACTCTAAAATTCCTTGAACTTTTCAAAGGTTTCAGACTTGTGTTTCATTAAGTAGACATACCCATATCTACTCAAGTCATCAGTGAGGGTGAGAACATAACGATAGCCACCGCGAGCCTCAACACTCATTGGACCGCACACATCCGTATGTATGATTTCCAATAAGTTGGTTGCTCGCTCCATTGTTCCTGAGAACGGAGTCTTGGTCATTTTACCCATGAGGCATGGTTCGCACGTGTCAAATGATTCATAATCAAGAGACTCTAAAAGTCCATCTGCATGGAGCTTCTTCATGCGTTTGACACCTATGTGACCAAGGCGGCAGTGCCACAAGTATGTGGGACTATCGTTATCAACCTTACATCTTTTGGTTTTCACACTATGAACATGTGTAGCATTACGCTCGAGAAAGAATAAACCATTCACCATCGGAGCATCACCATAAAACATATCTCTCATATAAATAGAACAACCATTATTCTCGGATTTAAATGAGTAGCCATCTCGAATTAAACGAGATCCCGATACAATGTTCATGCTTAACGCTGGCACTAAATAACAATTATTGAGGTTTAAAACTAATCTCGTAGGTAAATGTAGAGGTAGCGTGCCGACGGCGATCACATTGACCTTGGAACCATTCCCGACGCGCATCGTCACCTCGTCCTTCGCCAGTTTCCGCTTATTCCGCAGCTCCTGCTTTGAGTTACAAATGTGAGCAACTGCACCGGTATCAAATACCCAGGAGCTACTACGAGTACTGGTAAGGCACACATCAATTACATGTATATCACATATACCTTTTGTTTTGCCGGCCTTCTTGTCTGCTAAGTATTTGGGGCAGTTCCGCTTCCAGTGACCACTTCCCTTGCAATAAAAGCACTCAGTCTCGGGCTTGGGTCCATTCTTTGGCTTCTTCCCAGCAACTTGCTTGCCGGGCGCGGCAACTTCCTTGCCGTCCTTCTTGGAGTTCTTTTTACCCTTGCCCTTCTAGAACTTAGTGGTTTTATTCACCATCAACACTTGATGTTCATTCTTGACTTCTACCTCTGCTAATTTCAGCATTGAAAATACCTCAGGAATGGTCTTTTCCATCCCCTGCATATTGAAGTTCATCACAAAGCTCTTGTAGCTTGGTGGAAGCGACTGGAGGATTCTGTCAATGACCGCATCATCCGGGAGATTAACTCCCAGCTGAGTCAAGCGGTTATGTAACCCAGACATAGTGAGTATGTGCTCACTGACAGAACTATTTCCCTCCATCTTACAGCTAAAGAATTTGTCGGAGACTTCATATCTCTCGACCCGGGCATGAGCTTGAAAAACCATTTTCAGCTCTTCGAACATCTCATATGCTCCATGTCTCTCAAAACACTTTTGGAGCCCCGGCTCTAAGCTGTAAAGCATGCCGCACTGAACGAGGGAGTAGTCATCAGCACGTGTCTGCCAAGCGTTCATAACGTCTTGGTTCTGTGGGACAGGCGGGTCACCTAGCGGTGCTTGTAGGACATAATCTTTCTTGGCAGCTATGAGGATGATCCTCAGGTTCCGAACCCAGTCCGTATAGTTGCTGCCATCGTCTTTCAGCTTGGTTTTCTCTAGGAACGCGTTGAAGTTGAGGACTACGTTGGCCATTTGATCTACAAGACATATTGTAAAGATTTTAGACTAAGTTCATGATAATTAAGTTCATCTAATCAAATTATTCAATGAACTCCCACTTAGATAGACATCCCTCTTCTAGTCATCTAAGTATAACATGATCCGAGTCAACTAGGCCGTGTCCGATCATCACGTGAGACGGACTAGTCAACGTCAGTGAACATCTTCATGTTGATCGTATCTTCTATACGACTCATGCTCGACCTTTCGGTCTTCTGTGTTCCGAGGTCATGTCTATACACATGCTAGTCTCGTCAAGTCAACCTAAGTGTTTGCATGTGTAAATCTGTCTTACACCCGTTGTATGTGAACGTTGGAATCTATCACACCCGATCATCACGTGGTGCTTAGAAACGAACGAACTGTCGCAACGGTGCACAGTTAGGGGGAACACTTTCTTGAAATTATTATGAGGGATCATCTTATTTACTACCGTCGTTCTAAGTAAACAAGATGAAAAACATGATAAACATCACATGCAATCAAATAATAATAGTGACATGATATGGCCAATATCACATAGCTCCTTTGATCTCCATCTTGGGGCTCCATGATCATCTTGTCACCGGCATGACACCATGATCTCCATCATCATGATCTCCATCATTGTGTCTCCATGAAGTTGCTCGCCAACTATTACTTCTACTACTATGGCTAACGCGTTTAGCAATAAAGTAAAGTAATTTACATGGCGTTTCTCAATGACACGCAAGTCATACAAAAAATATAGACAACTCCTATGGCTCCTGCCGGTTGTCATACTCATCGACATGCAAGTCGTGATTCCTATTACAATAGCATGAACAACTCATACATCGCATATATATCATTCATCATTCATCAGAACTTTGGCCATATCATATCACAAAGCACTTGCTGCAAAAACAAGTTAGACGTCCTCTAATTGTTGTTGCAAGTTTTACGTGGCTGAAGTAGGGTTCTAGCAAGAACGTTTTCTTACCTACGTGAAAGCCACAACGTGATTTGTCAACTTCTATTTACCCTTCATAAGGACCCTTTTCATCGAATCCGCTCCAACTAAAGTAGGAGAGACAGACACCCGCCAGCCACCTTATGCAACTAGTGCATGTTAGTCGGTGGAACCGGTCTCACGTAAGCATACGTGTAAGGTTGGTCCGGGCCGCTTCATCCCACAATACCGTTGAAGCAAGATAAGACTAGTAGCGGCAAGAAAGTTGACAACATCTACGCCCACAACAAATTGTGTTCTACTCGCGCAAGAAGAACTACGCATAGACCTAGCTCATGATGCCACTGTTGGGGAACGTTGCAGAAAACAAAAATTTTCCTACGGTTTCACCAAGATCCATCTATGAGTTCATCTAGCAATGAGTGATTAGATGCATCTACGTACCTTGTAGATCGCGAGCGGAAGCGTTCAAAGAACGGGGATGAGGGAGTCGTACTCGTCGTGATTCGAATCACCGAAGATCCTAGTACCGAACGGACGGCACCTCCGCGTTCAACACACGTACGGTCAGCGTAACGTCTCCTTCTTCTTGATCCAGCAAGAGGGAAGGAGAGGTTGAGGAAGATGGCTCCAGCAGCAGCACGACGGCGTGGTGGTGATGGAGCTGCAGTACTCCGTCACGGCTTCGCCAAGCGCTATGGAGGAGGAGGAGGTGTTGGAGAGGGAGAAGGAGGCAACCAAAGGCGTGGATGAAAAGCCCTCCTTCCCCCACTATATATAGGAGGGCCAAGGGGGGGGGGCGCCGGCCCTAGGAGATCCAATCTCCTAGGGGGGCGGCGGCCAAGGGAGGTTTCCCTCCCCCCCAAGGCACCTAGGAGGTGCCTTCCACTAGTGGGACTCTTCCCTTTTGTGAACCCTAGGCGCATGGGCCTCTTGGGGCTGGTGCCCTTGGCCCATGTAGGCCAAGGCGCACCCCCTACAGCCCATGTGGCCCCCGGGGTAGGTGGACCCACCTGGTGGACCCCCGGGACCCCTCTGGTGGTCCCGGTACAATACCGATAACCTCGAAACTTGTCCCGATGGCCGAAACAACACTTCCTATATATAATTCTTTACCTCCGGACCATTCCGGAACTCCTCGTGACGTCCGGGATCTCATCCAGGACTCTGAACAACATTCGGGTTACTGCATATACATATCCCTACAACCCTAGCGTTACCGAACCTTAAGTGTGTAGACCCTACGGGTTCGGGAGACATGCAGACATGACCGAGATGACTCTCCGGTCAATAACCAACAGCGGGATATGGATACCCATGTTGGCTCCCACATGCTCCACGATGATCTCATCGGATGAACCACAATGTCGAGGATTCAAGCAACCCCGTATGCAATTCCCTTTGTCAATCGATATGTTACTTGCCCGAGATTCGATCGTCGGTATCCCCATACCTCGTTCAATCTCGTTACCGGCAAGTCACTTTACTCATACCGTAATGCATGATCCCGTGACCAGACACTTGGTCACTTTGAGCTCATAATGATGATGCATTACCGAGTGGGCCCAGTTACCTCTCCGTCATACGGAGTGACAAATCCCAGTCTTGATCCGTGTCAACCCAACAGACACTTTCGGAGATACCCGTAGTCTACCTTTATAGTCACCCAGTTACGTTGTGACGTTTGGTATACCCAAAGCACTCCTACGGTATCCGGGAGTTACACGATCTCATGGTCTAAGGAAAAGATACTTGACATTGGAAAACTCTAGCAAACGAACTATACGATCTTATGCTATGTTTAGGATTGGGTCTTGTCCATCACATCATTCTCCTAATGATGTGATCCCGTTATCAATGACATCCAATGTCCATAGTCAGGAAACCATGACTATCTGTTGATCAACGAGCTAGTCAACTAGAGGCTTACTAGGGACATGTTGGTGTCTGTTATTCACACATGTATTACGATTTCCGGATAACACAATTATAGCATGAATAAAGACAATTATCATGAACATGGAAATATAATAATAATGCTTTTATTATTGCCTCTAGGGCATATTTCCAACAGTACCATAAAAACATCCAGGAGAGCCATGAAACCACTTTTCCACCGCCCCAACCTTCTGTACCCGTGAGATCCCATCTTGGGGCCTTTTCCGGTGATCTGCCGGAGGGGGATTCGATCACGAAGGGCTTCTACATCAACACCATAGCCTCTCCGATGATGTGGGAGTAGTTTACCACAGACCTTCAGTTCCATAGTTATTAGCTAGATGGCTTCTTCTCTCTCTTTGGTTCTCAATACAAAGTTCTCCTCGATGTTCTTGGAGATCTATTCGATGTAATACTTTTTGGTACGTTTGCCGAGATCCGATGAATTGTGGGTTTATGATTAAGATTATCTATGAACAATATTTGGTTCTTCTCTGAATTCTTATATGCATGATTTTCTATCTCTGCAAGTCTCTTCAAATTATCGGTTTAGTTTTGCCTACTAGATTGATCTTTCTTGCAATGGGAGAAGTGCTTAACTTTGGGTTCAATCTTGCGGTGTCCTTTCCCAGTGATAGCAGGGGCAACAAGGCACGTATTATATTGTTGCCATCGAGGATAAAAAGATGGGGTTGATATCATATTGCTTGAGTTTATCCCTCTACATCATGTCATCTTGCCTAATGCGTTACTCTGTTCTTATGAACTTAATACTCTAGATGCATGCTGGATAGCGGTCGATGTGTGGAGTAATAGTAGTAGATGCAGAATCGTTTCGGTCTACTTGACACGGACGTGATGCCTATGTTCATGATCATGCCTAGATATTCTCATAACTATGCGCTTTTCTATCAATTGCTCGGCAGTAATTTGTTCACCCACCATAATTTATGCTATCATGAGAGAAGCCACTAGTGAAACCTATGCCCCCCGTTTCTACTTTACATCATATAAGTTTCTGATCTATAATTCTAGTTTACTATTTATTTTGCAATCTTTATTTTCCAATATATATTACAAAAATACCAAAGATATTTATCTTATTATCTTTATCAGATCTCACTTTTGCAACTGGCCGTGAAGGGATTGGCAACCCCTTTATCGCGTTGGTTGCAAGGTTCTTGATTGTTTGTGCAGGTACTAGGCGACTTGCGTGTAGTCTCCTACTAGATTGATACCTTGGTTCCCAAAAACTAAGGGAAATACTTATGCTACTTTGCTGCATCACCCTTTCCTCTTCAAGGGAAAACCAACGCATGATCAAGAGGTAGCAGTTGGTGCTATCACAGTAGTATCCATCCAGAATACCCTGCAATGGATGTTGGAATAGGTCCGGAGAGTGCGACCATAGGAGACAACACCTGCTTCCTTAGTCACATCAGTGGTGCCCTGTATATAGACAAGAAGAGGAGATCCATCGGAATAAGTTGTCAGGCGCCACTGAGTACTCCTATATGGGTCCTCATGCTTGTGATCATCAGCATTGTCATCTCCCCCTTGGTTATAAATTTTTTCAAGTATAGGTGGTGGAATGTTCACAGGATCTTGGAAACACAAGAAGGTTAATTAGTAAAGGGAAACTAGCTAACCCGCATGCATGTGGGTGAAACAATTGTAATTACGATGGAAGACAAATGTACCGAAAGCATCAGGATTCCATGCAAAAACAGTGCCACAAGTGGTGGCAGCAAACACAAGACCCTCGTATTGAATTGCATCGCAATACTCATCCTTGTATAGGAAATATGCCCTAGTCGAAGTATCCATCCAGTCGAAGTATGAAGGAAGTAAATGAAATATGCCCTAGAGGAAATAATAAAGTTATTATTTATATTTCCTTATATCATGATAAATGTTTATTAGTCATGCTAGAATTGTATTAACCGAAAACTTAGTACATGTGTGAATACATAGACAAATAGAGTGTCACTAGTATGCCTCTACTTGACTAGCTCGTTGAATCAATGATGGTTATGTTTCTCGACCATAGACATGAGTTGTCATTTGATTAACGGGATCACATCATTAGAGAATGATGTGATTGACTTGACCCATCCATTAGCTTAGCATGATGATCGTTTAGTTTGTTCCTATTGCTTTCCCCATAACTTATACATGTTCCTATGACTATGAGATAATGCAACTCCCGAATACTGGAGGAACACTTTGTGTGCTATCAAACGTCACAACGTAACTAGGTGACTGTAAAGATGCTCTATAGGTGTATCCGATGGTGTTTGTTGAGTTGGCATAGATCGAGATTAGGATTTGTCACTCCGAGTATCGGAGAGGTATCTCTGGGCCCTCTCGGTAATGCACATCACTATAAGCCTTGCAAGCAATGTGACTAATGAGTTAGTTGCGGGAAGATGCATTACAGAACGAGTAAAGATACTTGCTGGTAACGAGATTGAACTAGGTATTGGGATACCGACGATCGAATCTCGGGTAAGTAACATAACGATGACAAAGGGAACAACGTATATCGTTATGCGGTTTGACCGATAAAGATCTTCATAGAATATGTGGGAGCCAATATGAACATCCAGGTTCCACTATTGGTTATTGACCGGAGACGTGTCTCGGTCATGTCTACATAGTTCTCGAACCGGTAAGGTCCGCACGCTTAACGTTCGATGACGATCGGTATTATGAGTTTATGTGTTTTGATGTACCTAAGGTAGTTCTGTGTCTCGGATATGATCACAGACATGACGAGGAGTCTTGAAATGGTCGAGACATAAATATTGATATATTGGACGGCTATATTCAGACACCGAAGTGTTTCGGCTGATTTCGAAGAAAACCGGAGTGCCGGAGGGTTACCGGAACCCCGCCGGGGAAAGTTGGGCCTTCATGGGACATAGGGAAGAGGGGAAGCAGCCCACAAGGGGCAGCTGCACCCCCTCCCTATAGGGAGTCCGAATTGGACTAGGGAGGGGGGTGCGCCTCCTTTCCTTCTCCTCTTCCTCTCCCTTCCTTCCTTCCCCTTCTCCTCCTAGTAGGACTAGGAAAGGAGGAATCCTACACCTACTAGGAGGAGGATTCCTCCTCCCTTGGCGCGCCACTAGGGCCGGTCGGCCTCCCCCCATGCTCCTTTATATATGGGGGCAGGGGGGCACCCTAGGACACACAAGTAGATTGTTTCCAGCCGTGTGCGGTGCCCCCCTCCACCATAATCCACCTCGGTCATATCATAGCGGTGCTTAGGCGAAGCCCTGTTCCGGTAGCATCATCATCACCGTCATCACACCGTCATGCTGACGAAGCTCTCCCTCGACACTCTGCTGGATCGTGAGTTCGTGGGACGTCATCGAGCCGAACGTGTGTAGATCGCGGAGGTGCCGTACTTTCGATACAAGGATCGGTCGATCGTGAAGACGTACGACTACATCAACCGTGTTGTCATAACGCTTCCACTTACGGTCTATGAGGGTACATAGATAACACTCTCCCCTCTCGTTGCTATGCATCACCATGATCTTGCGTGTGCATAGGAATTTTTTTGAAATTACTGCGTTCCGTAATAGTGGCATCTGAGCCAGGTTTATGCGTAGATGTTATATGCACGAGTAGAACACAAAGGAGTTGTGGGCGTGGGCATATACATATTGCTTGCCGTCACTAGTTGTTTCTTGATTCGGCGGTATTGTTGGATGAAGCGGCCCAGACCGACATTACGCGTACGCTTACGCGAGCCTGGTTCTACCGACGTGCTTCGCACACAGGTGGCTGGTGGGTGTCAGTTTCTCCAACTTTACTTGAATCGGATTCAATGAACAGGGTTCTTTCTAAAGATCAAAAGCAATCACTATACCGCGTTGTGATTTTTTATGCGTAGGTAAGAACGGTTCTTGCTCAACCCGTAGCAGCCACGTAAAACTTGAAACAAACAAAGTAGAGGACGTCTAACTTGTTTTTGCAGGGCATGTTGTGATGTGATATGGTCAGGACATGAAGCTAAATTTTATTGTATGAGATGATCATGTTTTGTAACACAGTTATCGGCAACTGGCAAGAGCCATAAGGTTGTCGCTATATTGTATGAAATGCAATCGCCATGTAATTGCTTTACTTTATCACTAAGCGGTAGCGATAGTCGTAGAAGTAATAGTTGGCAAGATGACAACGATGCTTCGATGGAGATCAAGGTGTCAAGCCGGTGATGATGGTGATCATGACGGTGCTTTGGAGATGGATATCAAAGGCATAAGATGATGATGGCCATATCATATCACTTATATTGATTGCATGTGATGTTTATCCTTTATGCATCCTATTTTGCTTAGTTCGGCGGTAGCATTATAAGATGATCTCTCACTAAATTTCAAGGTATAAGTGTTCTCCCTGAGTATGCACCGTTGCTACAGTTCATCGTGCCGAGACACCACGTGATGATCGGGTGTGATAAGCTCTACGTTCACATACAACGGGTGCAAGCTAGTTTTGCACATGCAGAATACTCAGGTTAAACTTGACGAGCCTAGCATATGCAGATATGGCCTCGGAACACTGAGACCGAAAGGTCGAGCGTGAATCATATAGTAGATATGATCAACATAGTGATGTTCACCTTTGTAAACTACTCCATCTCACATGATGATCAGGCATGGTTTCGTTGATATGGATCACGTGATCACTTAGATGATTAGAGAGATGTCTATCTAAGTGGGAGTTCTTAAGTAATTTGATTAATTAAACTTTAATTTATCATGAACTTAGTACCTGATAGTATTTTGCATGTCTATGTTATTGTAGATAGATAGCCCATGCTGTTGTTCCGTTGAATTTTAATGCGTTCCTAGTCAAACCTAAGTTGTAAGATGATGGTAGCAACTACATTGACTGGGTCCATAACTTGAGGATTATCCTCATTGATGGATAGAAGAATTACGTCCTGGAAGCACCGCTAGGTGACAAACCCGCTGCAGGAGCAACGCCAGATGTTGTGAACACCTGGCAGAGCAAAGCTGATGACTACTCGATAGTTCGGTGTGCCATGCTTTACGGCTTAGAACCGGGACTTCAACGACGTTTTGAATGTCATGGAGCATATGAGATGTTCCAGGAGTTGAAGTTAATATTTCAAGCAAATGCCCGGATTGAGAGATATGAAGTCTCCAAAAAGTTCTACAGCTGCAAAATGGAGGAGAATATTTCTGTTAGTGAACATATACTCAGAATGTCTGGGTACCACAACCACTTGACTCAACTAGGAGTTAATCTTCCTGGTGATAGTGTCATTGACATAGTTCTTCAATCACTGCCACCAAGCTACAAGAGCTTCATGATGAACTATAATATGCAAGGATGGATAAGACGATTCCTGAGCTCTTCGCAGTGCTAAAGGCTGCGAAGGTAGAAATCAAGAAGGAGCATTAAGTGTTGATGGTCAACAAGACCACCAGTTTCAAGAAAAAGGGTAAAGGGAAGAAGGGGAACTTCAAGGAGAACAACAAGCCAGTTGCTGCTCAAGTGAAGAAACCCAAGTCTGGACCTAAACCTGAGACTGAGTGTTTCTACTGCAAAGGGAATGGTCACTAGAAGCGAAACTGCCCCAAGTATTTGGCGGAGAAGAAGGATGGCAAAGTGAAAGGTATATTTGATATACATGTTATTGATGTGTACCTTACTAATGCTCGCAGCAGTGCCTAGGTATTTGATACTGGTTCAGTTGCTAACATTTGCAACTCGAAACAGGGGATATGGATTAAGTGAAGATTGGCTAAGGACGAGGTGACGATGTGTGTGGGAAATGGTTCCAAAGTCGATGTAATCATCGTCAGCACGCTACCTCTACATCTACCTTCGGGATTAGTTTTAGACCTAAATAATTGTTATTTGGTGCCAGCGTTGAGCATGAACATTATATCTGGATCTTGTTTGATGCGAGACGGTTATGCATTTAAATCAGAGAATAATGGTTGTCCTATTTATATGAGTATTATCTTTTATGGTCATGCACCCTTGATGAGTGGTCTATTTTTACTAAATCTTGATAGTAGTGATACACATGTTCATAGTATTGAAGCCAAAAGATGCAGAGCTGATAATGATAGTGCAACTTATTTGTGCCACTGCCGTTTAGGTCATATTGGTGTAAAGCGCATGAAGAAACTCCATTCTGATGGACTTCTGGAATCACTTGATTATGAATCACGTGGTACTTGCGAAGCATGCCTCATGGGCAAGATGACTAAAACTCCGTTCTCTGGAACAATGGAGCGAGCAACAGAGTTATTGGAAATCATAAATACTGATGTATGTGGTCCAATGAACATTGAAGCTTGCGGCGGATATCGTTATTTTCTCACCTTCACAGATGATTTGAGCAGATATGGGTATATCTACATAATGAAACATAAGTCTGAAACATTTGAAAAGTTCAAAGAATTTCAGAGAGAAGTGGAAAATCATCGTAACAAGAAAATCAAGTTTTTGCGATCTGATCGTGGAGGTGAATATTTGAGTTATGAGTTTGGACTTCATTTGAAACAATGCGGAATAGTTTCGCAACTCACGCCACCTGGAACACCACAACGTAATGGTGTGTCTGAATGTTGTAACCGCACTTTATTAGATATGGTGCGATCTATGATGTCTCTCACTGATTTACCGCTATCATTTTGGGGTTATGCTTTAGAGACAGCTACATTCACGCTAGATAGGGCACCATCTAAATCCGTTGAGATGACACCTTATGAACTGTGGTTTGGAAAGAAACCCAAGTTGTCGTTTCTTAAAGTTTGGGGCTGCGATGCTTATGTGAAGAAGCTTCAACCTGATAAGCTCGAACCCAAATCGGAGAAATGTGTCTTCATAGGATACCCAAAGGAGACTATTGGGTACACCTTCTATCACAGATCCGAAGGCAAGATATTCGTTGCTAAGAATGGATCCTTTCTAGAGAAGGAGTTTCTCAGAAAGAAGTGAGTGGGAGTAAAGTAGAACTTGATGAGGTAATTGTACCTGCTCCCTTATTACAAAGTAGTTCATCACTGAAATCAGTTCCAATGATTCCTACACCAGTAAGTGAGGAAGCTAATGATGATGATCATGAAACTTTTGATCAAGTTACTACCGAACCTCGTAGGTCAACCAAAGTAAGATCCGCACCAGAGTGGTATGGTAATCCTGTTCTGGAGGTCATGTTACTTGACCATGACGAACCTACGAACTATGAGGAAGCGATGATGAGCCCAGATTCCGCAAAATGACTTGAGGACATGAAATCTGAGATGGGATCCATGTATGAGAACAAAGTGTGGACTTCAGTTGACTTGCCCGATGATTGGCAGGCCATAGAGAATAAATGGATCTTCAAGAAGAAGACTGACGCTAACGGTAATATTACTATCTACAAAGCTCGACTTATTGCAAAAGGTTTTTGACAAGTTCAAGGAGTTGGCTGCGATGAGACCTTCTCACCCGTAGCGATGCTTAAGTCCGTCCGAATCATGTTAGCAATTGCCGCATTTTATGGTTATGAAATTTGGCAAATGGATGTCAAAACTGCATTCCTTAATAGATATCTTAAAGAAGAATTGTATATGATACAACCAGAAGGTTTTGTCAATCCAAAGTGTGCAAGCTCCAGCGATCCATTTATGGACTGGTGCGAGCCTCTCAGAGTTGGAATATACGCTTTGATAGTGTGATCAAAGCATATGGTTTTATACAGACTTTTGGAGAAGCCTGTATTTACAAGAAAGTGAGTGGGAGCTCTGTAGCATTTCTGATATTATATGTAGATGACATATTGTTGATCAAAAATGATACTGAATTTCTGAATAGCATAAAAGGATACTTGAATAAGAATTTTTCAATGAAAGACCTCGGTGAAGCTGCTTATATATTAGGCATCAAGATCTATAGAGATAGATCAAGACGCTTAATTGGACTTTTACAAAGCACATACCTTGATAAAGTTTTGAAGAAGTTCAAAATGGATCAAGCAAAGAAAGGGTTCTTGCCTGTGTTACAAGGTGTGAAGTTGAGTCAGACTCAATGCCCGACCACTTCAGAAGATAGAGAGAAAATGAAATGTGTTCCCTATGCTTCAGCCATAGGCTCTATCATGTATGCAATGCTGTGTACCAGACCTGATGTGTGCCTTGCTATCAGTTTAGCAGGGAGGTACCAAAGTAATCCATGAGTGGATCACTGGACAACGGTCAAGAACATCCTGAAATACCTATAAAGGACTAAGGATATGTTTCTCGTACATGGAGGTGACAAAGAGCACGTCGTAAACGGTTACCTCGATGCAAGCTTTGACACTGATCCAGATGACTCTAAGTCACAAAACGGATACATGTTTTTATTAAATGGTGGAGTTGTCAGTTGGTGCAGTTACAAGCAGAGCGTCGTGGAGGGATCTATGTGTGAAGCGGAATACATAGCTGCTTCGGAAGCAGCAAATGAAGGAGTCTAGATGAAGGAGTTCATATCCGATCTAGGTTTCATACCTAGTGCATCGGGTCCAATGAAAATCTTTTGTGACAATACTGGTGCAATTGCCTTGGCAAAGGAATCCAGATTTCACAAGAGAACCAAGCACATCAAGAGACGCTTCAATTCCATCCGCGATCAAGTCAAGGAGGGAGACATAGAGATTTGCAAGATACATACAGATCTGAATGTTGCAGACCCGTTGACTAAGCCTCTCTCATGAACAAAACATGATCAACACCAAGACTCCATGGGTGTTAGAATCATTACAATGTAATCTAGATTATTGACTCTAGTGCAAGTGGGAGACTGAAGGAAATATGCCCTAGAGGCATTAATAAAGTTATTATTTATATTTCCTTATATCATGATAAATGTTTATTATTCATGCTAGAATTGTATTGACCGGAAATGTAGTACATGTGTGAATACATAGACAAACAGAGTGTCACTAGTATGCCTCTACTAGACTAGCTCGCTGAATCAATGATGGTTATGTTTCCTGACCATAGACATGAGTTGTCATTTGATTAACGGGATCACATCATTAGAGAATGATGTGATTGACTTGACCCATCCGTTAGCTTAGCACGATGATCGTTTAGTTTCTTGCTATTGCTTTCTCCATAACTTATACATGTTCCTATGACTATGAGATCATGCAACTCCCGAATACCGGAGGAACACTTTGTGTGCTATCAAACATCACAACGTAACTGGGTGACTATAAAGATGCTCTACACGTGTCTCCGATGGTGTTTGTTGAGTTGGCATAGATTGAGATTAAGATTTGTAACTCCGAGTATCGGAGAGGTATCTCTGGGCCCTCTTGGTAATGCACACCACTATAAGCCTTGCAAGCAATGTGAATAATGAGTTAGTTGTGGGATGATGCATTAAGGAACGAGTAAAGAGACTTGCCGATAACGAGATTGAACTAGGTATTGGGATACTGACGATTGAATCTCGGGCAAGTAACATACCGATGACAAAGGGAACAACATATATCGTTATGACCGATAAAGATCTTCGTAGAATATGTGGGAGCCAATATGAATATCCAGGTTCCGCTATTGGTTATTGACTGGAGACGTGTCTCGGTCATGTCTACATAGTTCTCGAACCCGTAGGGTCCACACGCTTAACGTTCGGTGACGATCGGTATTATGAGTTTATGTGTTTTGATGTACCGAAGGTAGTTCGGTGTCCCGGATATGATCACAGACATGACGAGGAGTCTCGAAATGGTTGAGACATAAATATTGATATATTGGGCGGCTATATTCGGACACCGGAAGTGTTCCGGGTGATTTCGGAGAAAACCGGAGTGCCGGAGGGTTACCGGACCCCCCCCCCCCGGGGAAAGTTGGGCCTTCATGGGCCATAGGGAAGAGGGGAGGCAGCCCACAAGGGTCAGCCACGCCCCCTCCCTATAGGGAGTCCGAACTGGACTAGGGAGGGGGGGTGCGCCCCCCTTTCCTTCTCCTCTTCCTCTTCCTTCCTTCCTTCCCCTTCTCCTCCTAGTAGGATTAGGAAAGGAGGAATCCTACTCCTACTAGGAGGAGGATTCCTCCTCCCTTGGTGCGCCACTAGGGCCGGCCAGCCTCCCCCTTGCTCCTTTATATACGGGGGCAGCGGGCACCCTAGGACACACAAGTTGATTGTTTCCAGCCGTGTGCGGTGCCCCCCTCCACCATAATCCACCTCGGTCATATCGTAGCGGTGCTTAGGCGCATCCCTGTTCCGGTAGCATCATCATCACCGTCATCATGCCGTCGTGCTGATGAAGCTCTCCCTTGATACTCTGCTGGATCGTGAGTTCGTGGGACGTCACCGATCCAAACATGTGCAGATCGCGGAGGTGTCGTACTTTTGGTACTAGGATCGGTCGATCGTGAAGACGTACGACTACATCAACCACGTTGTCATAATGCTTCCGCTTACGGTCTATGAGGGTACGTAGACAACACTCTCCCCTCTCGTTGCTATGCATCACCATGATCTTGCGTGTGCGTAGGATTTTTTTTCAAATTACTGCGTTCCCCAACAGGAAGGCAACAAGCTTGTCGAAGATAGCAACAACTACATATTCCATTAAATCCCAAGAGCGGTCGAGAACTTGACAAATTGCTATCTTCTGTAGACGACAATCACCATGACCGTAGTTGAAAGTATGTTCATAATCGGTGTGCTCAGCCTCTGGGCAGTCTGAGATTTTTGGAAGTGGAACCCGGTGACGAGTGTACACATTCACAAGTTCCCACTTGCAGTTGGACCCAATATAAACAACCCAATCTCTGTTTGCGCCTGCCCAAGCCTTACGCTCAAGCGATGGCATCTTAACATCACATGTATCATTATCAAGCGGCACCAACTTGCACAAGGCAAGGCCTCTGTCGTCCGCGCGCTAGTGACCAGGTTCACGGTGAAGAAGATAGGGGAGATCAAACAGCTCCTGGACCCTTGGGTTCATTGTAATGATGTTATTACACTACTGCAGGATGCTGCTAACGTGACACTATGATCATAGACCCTTCGAGAAACTGTGTGCTATGCCATAATCGCAAACGGTGATGTATGAAAACCGTCAAAAAAGGTGAAAACGTTTGCGATGGAGGATGCATCAAACACGGTTCAGATTTTAGTTGCGTGTGCGATCCAGGGCATACGGTTCAATCCAATGAACTGTTTGCGATGAGGCGGAACAAAAGAAACGGGTAGCCTGATGAAGGCGTGTGCGATATAGAGCATACGGTTCACTCGTATGACCTGTTTGTGATTAGGCAACACAAAAGAAACGGGAAACCAGATGAAGGTGTCACTACTGGAATATGGCAATTTGCCATCTGCCACCTCTTTGCCATCTGCTGGCTGACGGAAAAGAGCCTCTTTGTCGTCCGCTTCCACAAAGCGGATGACAAAGAAAGTGCGTATGGTAAAAAGTCTATTTGCCGCCCGCTGCTTCTTTGCCGTCAGCCAGCTGACGACAAAGAGCTAGAAGGTGGATGGCAAAGGGCCAGGTGGGCCCCATAGGGCACATCGTGGCTAGGTCAGGTTCTTTGCCGTCTGCCGGCGGACGGCAAAGAGGAGACGTGGGCCAGCCCTAAACGGCCACCCTCTTTACCGTCTGCTAGCAGACGACAAAGAAGGCCCACTTAACGGGCCAAATCGTCTCCCCCTCTCTCTATTTCTCTGTCTACCTCCCACACGCCCGCCTCTCTCCTCCCCCACAGGAGCCGCCCGCCAGCCCCGCCCCCGGACCCAGCCCCCACTGCCAT
>NC_041380.1:133306077-133319191 GCF_002162155.2 Triticum dicoccoides
GCCTCGTCGCCCCGCCGCACCCCGTCGCCGGAGAGGCCTGCGCCGGGCCGCCTCGATGTCGGACCCCTCCTCACGGCCCGGCACCGCCCCACCCCGCTGCCGCCCTCCTCCCCGCGGCCCCTGCGCCGCCCCGGCCCACCGGCCGACCTCACCCTCCACCGGTGATCCCCTGCAGGTTGTTCTTCCCCCTTTTTTTAGTTTAGTTTTTAGTTTATTTTATTTTAGTTTAGTTTCTGTTTTAGTTTTAGTTTAGTTTATTTTAGAGTAGAAGGAGGAGGAGGAGGGAGGAAGAGGAGGTGGGAGAAGAAGAAATAAGAAGAAAAAGAATAAGAAGAAAAAGAAAAAGAAGAGAAGAAGGAAAGGAAAAAAGAGGGCACCTGGGGACGAGCGGGTTAGGGGTTCCTCGGTGTCGATGGAACCCTAAATAGCAAGTATCATCGGTGCGAGATACATGTGGCCGTCGGTGTTGAATACTATATCCATGTCCCACAAGTGACGCTGACGTCCGGCGTCCCAAAGCAACTATTCTCGGCGGCGATGGCGGTCGAACACCATTGCGAATTTGTCTGGCAGCCTCTGCGATGACGATTAAAAGGCAAGTGTTGAAACTTGAAACACCCAAACTGACTCAAGTCCGTTTGGTTGTTTGAAATTTCAAAACTTGGCTTTAATCCTCATCGCAGAGGCTGCCAGACAAATTCGCCAAGGTGTTCGACCGTCATCGACCACCGGAACTATTGTTGCGGGACGCCGGGCGCCGACTTCACTTGTGGGATGTGGATCTAGTGTTCAATGCCGAGCGCCACATGTATCTCGCACCGATGATACTTGCTATTTAGGGTTCCATCGACACCAAGGACCCCCTAACCCGCTCATCCTGTTGTAAAAATTTAGTTAGGTCGATGGAAGAAACAAAATTGCTATGTTATTCATCTTTCGATTCAAATGTGCAGTTATTTCGTTGCTGCGAGGGTCTGGTGTTCGATGAGCTTTGCCCCTGCGTTCGCTGGTGAGCACAAATGACATCTCCTCCTCCCCCCTTCATTTGCTCTGTTCCAATCTTCGTGCCGATGAAACTTGCTAGCTATAGGTGTCAATCATCAGTATGCGTAACCACTGTGCGTCTCCCGTTCGAAAGGGTTACATCTATAAATATGCATGCATTTGCATATTTATAATCGTGATTCTTTCGAATTGTCCAACGTTATCCATGGACAGCCCGGGTATGTGTAGATTGGGTTCGTTTTCCCATATGCTCTGCTCCGGATCCGATGCAGAATTTCATCAGTGCCTCCCTGTTGTTCTCTGGGTACACATCCTCTCTCCTTATTGCCGAGACGTGTATCAGGAGAACAGTGGGGAGGTGCTGCCAAAATTTTGCGTCGGATCTGGAGCAGAGCATGGGAAAATGAACCCAATCTACACATACTTGGGTGGGATTAGGACCTATCTTGACATATTAGCGTGTATGTTGCATGGACGTAATAAAACTGACAAACTCCATTAACTGATGGATATGCATGGTTTGCTTAATTATGTGTATATTTCTTGTGTGTCCAGTAGGAAGTCAATATGAGTGATCGTGCATGGATGTACACCGGTTACACTAGTCAGAAAGTTTGGACCAAGGAATGGTTAACAAAAACCAAGGGGTTTGTTAGAGCCGCATTTGCAAATGGCCAGGAATTAAGCTGGTGCCCCTGTGCCCGTTGCGACAACTATAAAAAGAGGGACGGGCTTGAAATGAGTAAAGACCTGTAGAAGTTTGGTTTTACGCCTGGTTACACGGTCTGGACATTACATGGTGAGTCTGCCCAACGTGCCAGAGCTGAGGTGGTTCGTCGTTGCACCGACGAGCATGGTACCGGGACCGCAGACATGGTGCAAGACTGTGAAGACGCTCGGGACTCGAACGAGGAGATGGAGGAATCTGCAAAGGCCTTCACTGAAATGTCGGAGTCCTCAAAACGTCCTCTCCACAAGCACACGGAGCTTTGTCAGCTTGATGCCATCTCACAAATAATGGCTCTGAAGGCTCAATTCAACTTGGGCAGAGAATGCTACGACGCGATGATGACAGTATTAAGATGATTTCTACCCAAAGGCCATGTCCTACCTCCAAACCTGTACCAGTCAGACAAAATCCTCCATGCTCTTAAGATGCCCAATGAGAAGATACATGCGTGTGAGAAAGGATGTGTCTTATGTAGGCTTCAGTATGAGGACTTGAACTATTGTCCCATTTGCAATTCTTCCAGGTATGTTGTGGTAGACAACGGTATGGGTGAGAAGACACAGACAAAAATACCCGTTAATGTTCTTTGGTATATGCCAATCGTACCAAGACTTCAACGTCTTTTCATGGTCGAAGAGACGTCCAGGCAGATGACATGGCACAAAACAGGCAAAATAACCGAATTAGATGCAGATGGGAATGTGATGATGGTGCACACATCGGATGGTGAAGCGTGGAAGCGCTTCGATGCATTACATAAGGAAAAAACTGCAGATCCAAGGCATCCTCGAGTCGCCGTCAGCACATATGGGTTCAGTGTGTTTGGTTAGATGGCAACCGCATACAACTGTTGGCCCGTGTTTGTCATTCCACTCAATCTCCCCCCGGGTATATTATGCAAAGAAAGAACATTTTCCTGACGTTGATAATTCCAGGGCCCAACTATGCGGGGAAGAATATGAATGTGTACATGCTGCCTCTTAAGGACGAATTGCAAGAAGCTTGGGAGAATGGGTTCAATACATACGATGCCTTTAGCAAAGAGAACTTCATAATGCGTGCCTAGTACATGTACTCAACGTATGACTTGCCGGCGTATGCGCTATTCGTTGGCTGGTGTGTGCATGGAAGGTTCCCGTACCCCACATGCAAGGGAGCTCTTGAGTTCCGTTGGCTGACGGCAGGGCGCAAGTATAGTTGCTTCTACTTGCATAGACCGTTTCTACATCCTGGCCATAAGTTCAGGAAAGACAAGAAGAACTTCATCAAAGGTAGAGTTTTCAAACACTCTGCACCACCTGCATTGATAGGCCAACAGACTCTAGATCAGTTAAACGCTCTCGAGCCAGATCCAGAGCGTCCAGGGTATTTCAAGGGGTATAATAAGGAACATGCTTGGACTCACAAGACATGCTTCTAGGATCTGCCTTACTTCAAAGACCTCATTTGCCCACACAACATCGACGTGATGCACACTAAAAAGAATATCGCCGAAGCCATTTTTCGTACATTGTTCGGCATAGAGGGGAAATCAAAGGATAATACTAAGGCTAGAGTCGATCAAGAGGAGCTATGTGGTAGACCATTACAAAACATGAAAGAACCGAAAGGAAAGGGGAACTGGACGAAGCGAAAGGCATGGTTCAATCTTGGAAGGCCAGCTATGAAGGAAATTATTTCGTGGGTGAAAATACAGTTCATGTTCCCCAATGGGTATGCAGCAAATCTAAAGAGGGGAGTGAGTCTTCAAAAATTGAAAATATTTGGTCTAAAAAGTCATGATTGGCACATATGGATTGAGCGGATAATGCCGGTGATGTTGCGTGGCTTCATCCCTGAGGATGAATGGCTAGTACTGGCAGAGCTAAGCTATTTCTTCCGTGTTCTTTGTGCGAAAGAACTATCGCCTGGCCTCCTAGAAGAAATGGAACAGTTGGCGCCGAAGTTGATCTGCAAGTTAGAGATGATCTTTCCGCCAAGCTTCTTTAATCCAATGCAACACTTGATTTTGCATCTCCCAATCGAGGCACGATTGGGGGGCCCGTGCAAAATCGTTGGTGCTACACAACTGAGAGGATGCAGAAGACGCTTCGAGCAAAATGTAAAAATAAACGTAGAATAGAAGCATCGATGGCGGAGGCATTCATCACTAAGGAGGCGGCAAACTTCATGACAACACACTATGAAGCCAAAATACGTCATTTGCATAATTCGAAGCCTCGGTACAATGCTGACGAACCTCAAAAGGGTCAATCCAACCTCAGCCTATTCAAAGGGAATCTCGCACCAGCCAGTGATTGGAAACCAGTAAGGTTGGATGTTGAAGCATGGCAGACCATTTCGCTGTATCTCTTCAACAACCTAACAAAAGTGCGGCCGTACATCTAGTAAGATCTCGGTACATTGTTTCACAACTTCTAATTCCTTTGAACTTCTCTTATTCATGGATATTTGATGTAGTCGATACGTCGCCATATTCTCGCATGGAGCGGTGATCCAAAAGGATTCCATCAAAGAGTATGAGCTTTTGGCAAAACAATGAGCCGAATATCCCGGTTTCATCTCTTGGTTCAAAAAACGGTAATTTCCATTTGACCCTTTCATTTCTTTGGCTAATTTGCGACTAATGCAACAATCCTTTCGTATTAAACTTGTAGGCTAATTCATAGATTATGGATGCCGAATTGAGACAAGTAGCTAATGGTTTTGACTATAAGGTCCATTCATTTGACAAATACGACATCAACGGGTATTGCTTTCGTACCTATGGCAAAGAGCTATCTATGGCCGACCAAAAGTCTACAAATGTTGTGTCTCTGCTATCAGCGAAGGAGGTATCGAGTATTATGGAAGAGTTGAAGCAATTTATGAACTTGAATTCTATGGTGAAAAGCCACCAAACGTCGTAGTCTTCAGATGTTATTGGTTCCAGCCGAGGGAGACTTGAAGGACTCATGAACATATAGGGCTAGTCGAAATCAAACAAAGCACCCATTTGGATGTTCCCGATGTCTATATTACGTCTCAACAGGCAACCCAAGTTTTCTATCTACCGTGGGCCTGTCAAAGTGATCCAAATCTCAGTGGTTGGGATGTCGTTTATGAAGTGCCACCACGTGTTAGACCACCTCTCCCCAATGAAAAGGATTATGAACCTCACATTAACCAAGACACATATGACGAAGGAGAATTCTTCCAAGAAACACGTCTTTCCAAAAAATGTTTCAAGAACCGCTCTACTCCACCCCAGAACATTGAAGTAGACAATGATAGTGAATCCGACTTCACCCCTGAGCCGGAAGAAGAAGATCCAGAAGAAGAAGAAGTTACTACTGCAGGTGACCTGTCAATGCTTGAACGATTACGTAAAGGTGGCCTTCCACATGATGATGCATTTATTAATGATGATGATGAGCACGTCATTACCGATAGTGATGATGATGATGAGCACGTCATTACCGATAGTGATTATTAGGTATTCAAAATTTTACATTGTACTTGATTTATATAGTTATTTGTATGATTGTATGATTTATATAGTTGGTATTTATAATTTTCTTACTTTGTATGATTGTTTCTTATAGATAGTGCCATGGTCTTGATGTCCGTCCCGGTCGGCCCTCGCCCGCTTTATGATTCGGATGTCGTAAATTCTCTTTCATAACTATTTGTTGCATTTCGCATTTATGACAATTATGGCCATCAAGTTGACATAGAGATATTTTAATCTAGGAGGTATGTGAACCCGAATTTGAAACAAGCCCTCTTGTCGAGAAGTTAAATTTAGTTGAAAAAGAAAATGAGTATTTGAAAGAAAAAAATAAAAGAATTGAAGAAGAGAAGATGACATTGGAGTTGTATGTTGCCGATGTCATCGATAATCACAAGATGAAGATGAATGCAATGCACTTGAAGATGGATGCAATGCGCCTGAAGCTTAAGAAGATTAGAAAATATGCCATTGATAATGAGGCTTGGTATCATTATGTCATTGGATCAATTGTTACCTTAGTTGCGATCTTCATCACATTTGTTGTGATTAGGGTAAGTTTTCTCTAGTGTTTTGCTTTACAAATGGATACTTAGCTTATTTTCCTCCTAAATGGCATAATTACCTAAGTTAGATAAAAAATGAGCTATACTTAGCTTATTCAGTTCATTTATGACATACTTAGCATACTTAGGTAAAAAATGGCATGATAATCTTTGTTAGCTCCAAAATGATATAGACTTAGCTTATTTTCCTCGAAAATGACATAATAACCTTACTAAGCTCCAAAATGACCTATTTTTACTTAGCTTAGCTCTAAAATGACCTACACTTAGGATTTTTTACCTAGCTTAGCAATAAAATGACATTTTTACCTACCTTAGTTAGAAGAAGAAGAAGATAAAGAAGAGGAGAGGAGAAAAAGAAAGAGAAGAAAAAAATCTTCTTCTTCTTCTTCTTCTTCTTCTAACTAGTCTTCTTCTTCTTCTAACTTTCATATTTCCCAATTTGCAGATTTACTTTACACGAGGAAGCTTGGATTCATGGAGTGAACTATTCTTCTGGCGCTTCCTTGTTGTTTATGAAAACTTGTTTGGATATGTTGTTGGAAACTTGTTTCTGGTTATGTATATATGGATATGTTGGACTTTGTTGACCTATGTTGTTGGATTTGATGAAATATGTTGTTGGACATGCTGTTGGATATGTTGGATATTGCAACACCCTCGATGCGACTATATCTCCCACGTGTCGAGGCACGACTTAGAGGCATAATCGCATTGAAGGCATATGTCGCAAGTTAGGCAATCTTCACAACATCCCATGTAATATAAATAATAAAAGGGGAGGTAACATAGCTGGCTTACACTCGCCACGTCAATCAAGTACATAATAACATTACATCAATCAAACACTCATGGCCTGACTATGGTGCCAAAATAAAAGAGAACCCAACATGCGACACGGTCCCAATCACCCCCAACTGGGCACCACTACTGATCATCGGGAAAAGAAACATAGTAACGTTGAGAGTCTTCGTCGAACTCCCACTTGAGCTCAAGCGCGTCACTTGGAGCGGAATCATCAGGCCCTGCATCTAGTGTAATAGTAATCTATGAGCCACAGGGACTCAGCAATCTCGCACCCTCGCGATCAAGACTATTTAAGCTTATAGGTAAGGCAAGGTAAAATATGTGGAGCTGCAGCAAGCGACTAGCAAATATGGTGGCTAACTTATTCGCAAAAGAGAGCGAGAAGAGGGGGCAAAGCGCGAGCGAGAAACTAGAGAGCAACATGCGCAAACATTACTCCAACACCGTGTCCACTTCCCGGACCCCGCCGAGAAGAGGCCATCACGGTAACACACTCAGTTGATTCATTTTAATTAAGTTAAGGTTCAAGTTATCTACAACCGGACATTAACAAATTCCCATCTGCCCATAACCGCGGGCACGGCTTTCGAAAGTTCAAATCCCTGCAGGGGAGTCCCAACTTAGCCCATGACAAGCTCTCACGGTCAACGAAGGAATAGACCTCCTCCCAAGACGTTCCGATCAGACTCAGTATCTCGGTTACTCAAGACACTTTGACAGGTTAAAACAAGACCAGCAACACCGCCTGAATGTGCCGACAAATCCTGATAGGAGCTGCACATGTCTCTTTCTCAGGGCACAATCGGATAAGCAATCCGTACAACTAAAACCAGCCCTCGAGTTTCCCCGAGGTGGCGCTGCAAGGGGCTCTAGGTTGGACCAACACTCAGAGGAGCACTGGCCCGGGGGGGTTTAAATAAGATGACCCTCGGGCTCCGGAAACCCAAGGGAAAAAGAGGCTAGGTGGCAAAAGGTAAAACCAAGGTTGGTCATTGCTGGAAAAGCTTTAATCAAGGCGAACTATCAAGGGGTTCCCATTATAACCCAACCGCGTAAGGAACGCAAAATCCGGGAACATAACACCGATATGACGGAAACTAGGGCGGCAAGAGTGGAACAAAACACTAGGCGAGAGGCCGAGCCTTCCACCCTTTACCAAGTATATAGATGAATTAAGATAACAAGATAATATAGTGATATCCCAACAAGCAAATAAATGTTCCAACAAGGAACGACCTCCAATCTTCACCTGCAACTAGCAATGCTATAAGAGGGGCTGAGCAAAGCGGTAACATAGCCAATCAACGGTTTGCTAGGACATGGTGGGTTAGAGGGTTTTGACATGGAAACTTGGGAGGCTTGAAAGCAAGTGGTAGGAATCGTAGCATTTGCATAGCAAAAGAGCGAGAAAACTAGCATAGCAAAGATAGTAGTGATTTCGAGGGTATGATCATCTTGCCTGCAAAGTTGTCAGAGTTGACTGGATCCTCGAAAGCAAACTCAACGGGCTCCTCATTAGCGAACTCGTCTCCCGGCTCTACCCAAACAAGACAAACAAGCAACAAGGGCACAATCAACCACATGCAAGGATCAAGCAATATGATGCAATGATGATATGCTATGCGGGATGCGATGCGGGATGCAAAATGCAAGATATGACAGGAAATGCAAAAACCTGGCCTCAACTTGGGAATCCAAGTGTGCCACTGGAAATATGAGATGAAATCGCTTGAAAACGATATAAAGAACGCCGGAAACGGAGTTACGGTTTGGAATGGCAAGCGAATCAAAAATGACACCGGTCTGCGATTTACAGCAAGTAGCCATCTAAATGCAATGAGATGAACATGCTACAGCACCCAAACATGACAACAAAATACATGGCAGGGATGAATTCAAGATGCTTAACAAAAGTTTAGCACTGAGCTACGGCCAATTCATCCATTAACAGATTCAAAAAGGCATGGCAAAAATACATATGGCAAACAGATCTCAGACTTAGTGAAATTAACACTTGTCTGGAATTTCAGATCAAGTAGCACTCTTCGGAGCAACAAAACTACGTGCTACAGGACCTGAACATGGCAAAGTAAAGCATGGCATGGAGCTACTCAAAGAGCTTAACAAAAGTCCTTTAGTGACCTTGAGCCAAAAGGGATCAGAAAATACAATTGCAAGCATGTGAACATAGCAAAAACATAATCAGTTTTCATACTTAGTGAAAACTGGCATATGCTGAAATATAACTCAAGTAGGCATGTTTACGAGCTCGATGCACTCACTACAGAGCAAGTCATGACAAGATAAGCATACACCCATCAAGAACACACAAAATTCAAGCTGGACATGGCAAGAACAATAGCATAGCATGCACGGATTAACTACAACATCATCGGCAAAATTGCAAACAAGTTGACAATCTGCCCAGATTCACAAAGTAGCAAAAGTAGAGCTCAACTGACTCAAGCTAGGGTGCTCCATAAATGCAAACAAAGACATGGATGGAGAGAGCACTACAAGAATAACAAAACATCCTTACTTATCATCCTCAAAAGAGGCACGGATCACTAGGAAACAACAAGAACATATGGCATCATGAGATAAACAGATCAAGGACTTAGTGGAATTTCTAAGTCCCTGAAAACAGAATTACCAAGTGCACCACTTTGCAAGCTTGCACTAGTCACCGCATACATCACAAAAATACATGGGTTGCACCTCTGGAAACATGACAAAACCCTTAACAAAACATATGTACAACACCAGGGCATATCATGCACACAATAATCATGGAAAAAATGACAAAAACCTAAATGGAGTAGCAGATCTGACAATTAACTCAAGTAGCCCTCTTCTAACAGCATTTCGGGCATCAAGATGAACTCAAATAAAAATGATGCAATGTAATGAAATGATGTACTCTCTGAGATAAACATTTTGATATGCTATATGCATAAATCAGAGCTACGGATGCAAAGTTACGGAGCTATGAACATGAGCATATGGATCTGCAATTTTGGGACTTGGAGGAAAAATCAACCCCGAGATCTAGGGTTTCGGTGGCACGCATAAGAAGGTTGGATCCGAGCTCGCCGAAGGGCTGGTCGGCGACGAGGGAGAGGAGGCCGGCCGGAGAGGAGGCGAGGCCGAGAAGAGGCGGCGGATGCGGGCACGGAGGCCGGGGCGACCGCGGGCGGCGACTGGCCAGGCGGCGGGCGGTGGGCGGTGTGCGCGTGCCGGTGGGGAGGTGGCATGGAGGCAGCGGCGGCTCGGCGGCGGCGCGGAGAAGGAGGCGGCGGGGCGCGCGAGGCCCAGCTCGGCGGCGGTGAGGGCCGCGCGCGGGCCAAGCGGGCCGGCGCGGGCGAGGCGGCGGGGATGTGGGCGCGCGTCCATGTGGCGGCGCGCGATTCGCGGCGGCGGTGATGTCCGGCCCGGACGGACAATGTCCGGTGCGGCGGGGTGGATTTTTAGGATTAGAGGAAGGGGAAGACCCGGGATTTCGTGGAGGGATCTATTTATAGGTCTAGAGGGAGCTAGGAGAGTCCAAATGAGGTGCGGTTTTCGGCCATGCGATCGTGATCGAACGATCTAGATGATGGGGTGGGTTTAGGTGGATTTTGGGCCAAATTGGAGGGGTGTTGGGCGGCAACACACACGAGGCCTTTTCGGTCCCTCGGTTAACCGTTGGAGTATCAAACAAAGTCCAAATGATACGAAACTTGACAGGCGGTCTACCGGTAGTAAACCAAGGCCGCTTGGCAAGCCTCGGTCCAATCCAGAAATTTTTAATCCCCACACACGAAAGAAAGCTAGAGATGACCACCGGAGGAGAACGAAGCGCCGGAATGCAAAACGGACAACGGGGAAAATGCTCGAATGCATGAGACGAACATGTATGCAAATGCAATGCACATGATGACATGACATGAGATGCATGACAACGATAACAACACACGGAGACGAAAACCCGAACCCGAGAAAATAAATAACTTAACGCCGGAAACGGCAAGAGTTGGAGTAAAAATTGGGAAAGTTACATCCGGGGTGTTACGACACTCCACCACTACGAAAGGATCTCGTCCCGAGATCTAGGACTGAAAGAACGCCGGGTACTCAGAATGGAGGTGATCCTCGCGTTCCCAGGTAGCTTCACGGTCGGAATGGTGTGACCACTTGACTTTGAGAAATTTGATTGACTTGTTGCGAGTCTTGCGTTCAGTCTCTTCAACAATAGCGACTGGGTGCTCACAATAAGAGAGATCTTCTTGGAGCTCAATGTCCTCAAAGTTGACGGTGCAGTCAGGAGTCTTGAAGCACTTTCGAAGCTGAGAGACATGGAACACGTCATGAACATTTGCAAAGTTTGAAGGAAGCTCGAGTTGATAGGCGAGGTCGCCTCTCTTACTGACAATCTTGAAAGGTCCGACGTATCTAGGGGCAAGCTTCCCTTTGATACCGAAGCGACAAGTACCTTTCATAGGAGAGACGCGGAGGTAAACATGATCTCCGATCTCGAAAGCCAAATCACGGTGCTTACTATCATAGTAGCTCTTCTGGCAGGATTGGGCTGCTTTGAGGTTATCACGAATGACTTTGCACATTTCCTCTGCCTCTGTGATTAAGTCATTACCCAAAAGCTGACGTTCACCGGTTTCAGACCAGTTGAGAGGGGTATGGCACTTCCTGCCATACAGAATTTCGAATGGGGCCTTGCCCCCCGAACTTGCTTGAAAACTGTTGTTGTAGGAGAATTCAGCATAAGGAAGACAATCCTCCCACTTCATGCCGAAGGAGATCACACAAGCCCTGAGCATATCTTCAAGAATCTGGTTGACACGCTCGACTTGACCGCTAGTTTGAGGATGGAAAGCTGTGCTGAAGCGGATGTTAGTGCCCATGGCCTTCTAAAAAGAATCCCAAAACTTGGATGTGAAGATGCTGCCATGGTCTGAAGAGATCACTTGTGGAATACCGTGCAGAGAGACAATACGAGAGGTATAGAGTTCCGCCAATTGAGCTGCAGTGATCGACTCTTTGATAGGCAGAAAGTGAGCCACTTTAGTGAGTTTGTCGATGACAACGAATATAGCATCACTGCCACGCTTGGACTTTGGAAACCCAGTCATGAAGTCCATTTCAATGTGGTCAAACTTCCATTCTGGAATGGCAAGAGGTTGGAGGAGACCAGCTGGCCTTTGGTGTTCTGCCTTCACTCTTCTGCATACATCACATTCATTCACGAATTGAGCAATCTCGCGCTTTATTCGAGTCCACCAATAAGCTTGCTTGAGGTCCTGATACATCTTCGTGCTCCCAGGGTGGATGGAGAGGAGAGAATTGTGAGCCTCGTTCATGATCACTTTACGGAGGTCACCTTTGGGTACAACAATACGATCCTCGAAGAAGAGAGTGTCCTTGTCATCAAGGCGGTAGCACTTGTACTTGGGTTGACTCTTGGCAATCCCAATCTTCACCTTTTTCACCATAGCATCAAGAAGCTGGGCTTGGCGAATCTGGTCTTCCAAGGTAGGAGAGACTTGAAGGTTGGCGAGGAAACCTTGAGGAACAACTTGCAGGTTAAGTTTGCGGAAAGCTTCACAAAGCTCGGGTTGATAAGGCTTGAGAATCAGACTGTTGCAGTAGGCCTTTCTGCTCAATGCGTCAACAATCACATTGGCCTTGCCTAGAGTATACTCGATACTCGGATTATATTCTTGAATCATTTCGACCCATCGAGTTTGCCTGAGGTTGAGATTAGGCTGAGTGAAGATGTACTTGAGACTCTTGTGATCAGTGAAAATGTCCACTTTTCTTCCCAATAGAAGATGTCTCCAAGTCTGTTGACACCTGATTTTGGCACAATGCAGAATGCAATGGAGATGGCCTCAAATGACAAAATATTCTAAATGAGAAATTTCACATTGCCGAGTGGAACAACTTTGATGTTTGCACCATAATCATTCGGCATCATATCAAAGACCAAAACTACACTCAGATTGTCATGTTTAGGTGTTCTGAGTGCTTTTTGGTCGAGTACGCCTCCGGGACAATCTCGGATGAAGGAATGCTCTACATGAATTGTCTTCGTCTCGTCGAATCGGTCGATTTTGATATAAAAATCATCTCAATCCGAGTTCGTATGCAAAAGTTAGAGCTATCTGGATGCAGCCCTGTCAAGAGGCGAAATATGACGCGGAAGACCAGACATGTCTTGGCAAGTGTCTGATGTAATGCGTGAGTGTTTTGGCCCAGAAGATGGCCTCGAATCGGAAAACGTTCAACACGAAAGCTTTTCGTCTCGTCAAAACGGTCAACTTTGCTTTTGGACACATTTTCATCCGAGATCGTTTACTGCCTCAAAAACCTTGCCGGGGAAAGCTTGCCGCCGTGAACAGTAACCTTGCCGGGGAAAGCTTGCCGCCGTGAACAGTGACCTTGCCGGGGAAAGCTTGCCGCCGTGAACAGTAACCTTGCCGGGGGAGAGCTTGCCGTCATGAACAGTAACCTTGCCGGGGA
>NC_041380.1:133319554-133328579 GCF_002162155.2 Triticum dicoccoides
TGCCGCCGTGAACAGTAACCTTGCCGGGGAAAGCTTGCCGCCGTGAACAGTAACCTTGCCGGGGGAGAGCTTGCCGCCATGAACAGTAACCTGCCGGGGAAAGCTTGCCGCCGTGAACAGTACCCTTGCCGGGAAAGCTTGCTGCCGTGAACAGTAGAAACTGTCGAGGCCAATCCGACCAGATGCTGAAGATGGGCTCAAATACTTATCTAGATGGCTTCGGATGAAGAAGTGTTCAACACAGGAGTTGTTCGTAACGTCGAAACGGTCAACTTTGCTTTTGGAGTCATCATCATCCGACGTAGTATACGACCTGCAGAGACGCTGCAAGAGTCGGACGGTCCAGTCAGCTACATGAACGAGTCCGACTCGAAATTAGAGATGACCCCGTGGAGTATTCAAGATGGCCTTATTTGGAAAAGTGATCAACATACGGATTGTTGGCCTCGTCGAAGCACACATAATTGATATTTGAACCTTCTCCATCGGAAGTCATATGCAGATTCCACAGCCAACGCAAGGAGCAGGAGAAGATTGGACCAGATTCGGGCTGAATCCGAGTGGGACCAGAACTAGGATTCTAGGACGTGAATTGATGTAATCTTCTTGTAAGGAAAGCCTAGATAAATCCTTTGCTTGTACGGGAAGTCCAGCCGCCTCTTATATATGTTGGGGGTGACGGCCGATTGAACAACACACAATCGAACAAATCAATATACTACTTTTTCATATACGTTTTATCTCTCCACCGTTTTTCTCTCTCGTTCTTCGCTGTTCTTCGTTTGAGAGCTGCGAATCTCGAGGCTCTAGGGGCGAGCGAATCGACCTAGGGCAGCCCATAGCCGCCGCAATCCCTGACGGGGTCCCTCCCGGGTACGTGGGGTTTCGGGTCTGCAAAAGCGCCTGCCGACTGTCTTGCGTATCGCGCTGTTGGTCGGGCCTCCTTCGACGTGAGCTGTGGTGCATCACCCCCGGCGTCGAGGGTACACGTGACGTGTTCGTGTGTCAACACACCTTTTTGGCGACTCCGCTGGGGACGAAGATCAATCATCATCATCCACCATGTCCGATCTTCCCAAGCCATCTGAGGTAGATGCCGATAACATCATTAAGCCCAGTCTTGATGAGATATCGGCCGATCATCGCCAAGTCTATGAGGAGTAAAAGAAGGCGCGCGAGGAGAAGGACCTGCAGGAGTTCCTTGCAAAATTCAAGAAAGATCGCCAAGGCAACATCACTCCGATTGAAGAAATCAAGTTCCCTCCTCTTCAAACTGAACAGGTTAAACCCTCTGTAAGTACTGCCTTTTCTCCTGAGCAGTGGGCTGAGATTGAAAGTCGTATTGCTGATGGTAACAATCTAGTCTATCAAACTTTCATAGAAAATACTAATGCTCAGAAGAATAGATCTCAATCATCTAGTGGTAATGATGGTGTAGCTGCTAGTGTGCAAAACCCTAATCTGGCTTTACCTATTGCATCGGTGCCTCCTGTGCCGATGGCTTATTATCCTACCCATACAAATCAGATTGTGACTGCACCCAGTAACCCTATTATGAGCATGCCAGGTTCGGTGGCAACACAGAACCAAACCCTACCTACAACTACAACCACTCGACCACTACCAAATTTTTGGTCGACATACATGCCACAATTCTTACCTATAGCTAGTAACCCTACTCCTCCTATGCCACTGCCACAAGCATCATCGTCCACTATGGATGATGGTCTAGCTAATCTTAGAGAGGAGATGGCTAAGATGCTTCGAGAGAATTTTGGAGTTGAGTTACCTCGGAATCGGATTTACCAAAAGCCGTACCCCGAGTACTTTGATGCCATCCAGTGCCCTCCAGGATATAAAATTCCAGATTTTGTTAAATTTAATGGAGAAGGCACAAAAACCACATGGGAGCATGTTAGTCAATATTTAGCACAATTGGGTGAGGCAGGCTCATTGAACGAATTGAAAGTGCGTTTATTTCCTTTATCATTAACTGGTACCGCATTTTCATGGTTTTCTTCTTTACCCCATGGTTCCATTCGAGTTTGGTCGCAGCTAGAGCAGAAGTTTCATGATCACTTTTATAGCGGCGACAATGAACTCAAGTTGTCACATCTAACATCGGTTAAGCAGAAGCATGATGAATCGGTCTCCGATTACGTCAAGAGATTTAGAGAAACAAAAAACCGGTGTTTTAGTTTGGTGATAACCGAGAGAGACTTGGCAGACCTAGTGCTGAGTGGTTTGAGAACTTCCATTAGAGAAAAGCTGGAAGGTTATGAGTTCTTAAATATTAACCAAGTCTTACAAAGGGCTTTGGCTCAGGAAAGCCGAAGCAAAGATCTCAAAGAAGCGCATAGATACAAAGCCGATCGTCCAAAGATGAATATGGTGGAATATGATAGTGATCACTCGGACGATGAGGGTGATGTTTTTGCTACTGAATTTGTTTGGCCATCTAAGGCCAAACCCTTTACTTGCAATGATCTGAAACCGATTCATAAGAATCGTGATGAAGAGGTGAAGTTTACTTTCAACATTGCTAAGTGTGATAGAATATTTGATGCTTTGTTGCAGGCTAAGATTATTCGAATATCTCATACTTTACCGCCATTTGAAGAGCTAAAACGGCGTGCTTATTGCAAGTATCATAACTCTTTTTCTCATGCTACTAACGATTGCAATGTTTTTCGACGACAGATACAATCGGCCATTAATGACGGACGATTGAACTTTTCTGAGATGCAAGTTGATAAACAGCCTTTTCCAATGAATACCATGGATTTGGAGGGGAAGAAGCTACTCATTCGGCCGGAGGTAGCCGAATCTGCTAATAAAGCTAATGTCATTGTCGGTGAGCCCAGGAAAGACAAGGAGGACAACAAGGTCTTGGGGAGACAGGTTGTGCTTGATAAGCAACCCGATGGCAAGGAAGTGATCAAAATCACCATCAAGAATCCTACACTCGGGGGGCAACCGCAAGTGCAAGAAAATACTCGTGTTAAATTTGTCAAGCCCAAGAGTCCAGAAGTTGGCAAGTGGAAGAAGAATGAAGCTAAAGTGCAGCGCAAGCGGATTAAGCCAACTTTTGATATGTTGCTGTCCAAGTATGCTAACCAGTCGGCTGGTTCTAGTTTCAATCGACCGACTCATCTAAAACGACCAAGGTCACCATCAGCTGATATGTTCAGTCGGTATACAAAACCGAGTGGACCAAAGGCGCAGTTTTCAGAAGAGCAGAGGCAATCTGTGTGGGATCGACTTGATTACTCATATAATGGCCGACTCAACATCGGTGACTATCAGTTGGCTGGTCAAAATATGCGACCGAGTGGAAATTATCCGAGTGTAAGGATGCACCCAGGTGGAAGCTATCCGAGTGAAATGTGGCCAAGTAGATTCCATCCGACGGGATTCCATCTGAGTCCGAGTGACATCCATCCGAGTGGATTCCATCAGAGTAAAAAGCTGCGCCCGAGTGGAAATTTCATGCATCTGGAAAGTCGAAAAGAATGGCGTGTTAAGTCGCCAAGTGTTGCAGCAGTTGAGTCGGCAAAAAGCAAGGAGAAAACAGATGCCGACTCACTTATCTTGGGCACCAAAACATTTGCCATACAGCGGCCAATTGTGCATAGCAAACCGGCTGAGCCGATACTTTCTATTTCGCCAAAGCACTCGGCTAATGACCATGAAGCAAGCGCCAGCCGAGTAAAAACGAGAGATCCTAAATACACTCAGCCAAAGTGGTGTCCTCCGGGGCTAACAAAGACACAGAAGAGGAAACTACAGAGGTTAAGGAGCCAAGAGATGGCAGAACAAGAGGCTGAGAAGCAAAGGGATAAGTTGTTCAATGACACTCGGCCTATGGTACCTACAAAACAAGTGTGGAGGCCCAAACAAATACGAGATACAGTGGCCTCTACGCCTATTACAGCAGCACCTACACTACCAAAAAAGGATGACGCAATCATTGCATCGTCTACGTTACCTATTGCTTCCTCTTCACTCGGACAAATTTCTGAATCGGTGGATGCACTTGAGGAGGAGGCTGATATGTTGGACTATGAGTCTACACCGGTTCATGAAGGTATGGATATAAATATGGTGTATTACTTGCCTGCTGAGTTTCGTGCTGTAAAGGAGGAAGGGGAGGTGGCTCAGCTGGATTTTGGCCCTAAAAACGCGATATTCGAGAAGTCGAAAGAACCAGTAACGCATCTGAAACCATTATATCTCAGAGGTCATATCAATGGGTCACCGCTGACTCGGATGCTTGTTGATGGTGGTGCTGTGGTAAACCTTATGCCCTATTCGGTCTTCAAGAAATTGGGTTTGCCTGATGAAGAATTGATCAAGACCAATATGGTGCTTAACGGGTTTGAAGGCAAAGAGAAAACTGAAGCCAAAGGTGTGATGTACGTGGAGCTTACAGTCGGAAGCAAAACTTTGGCTACTGCATTCTTTGTCGCTGAGGTGCAAGGTAACTACAACGTCATACTAGGCCGTGATTGGGTTCATGCAAACCAGTGCGTGCCATCCACTATGCACCAGTTTTTGATTCAGTGGGTTGATGATGAAGTGGAAGTCATTCATGCGGATAACTCGGCCTGTGTTGCTTTGGTCGATGCATCAGTGGATTGGCAACATCCCAATGCTACTTGCTTGACGGGACATGACTTATCAGAGTTTGATTTTCTCAGCGCAACCAAGAATGGTTTTGTGCCCATCTCTTTAAAGCTGACTAAATGCAATCGGCTCCAAGGTATGATATGTTTAAATGGATTCTAGCTCTGAATGGTTACAAAAACGTCTTGTGAAATATCGGTCCAGCGAGAATGATATGTATGAGTCTATAGAGGAATTGGATGACATGGATAAACTTGGACAAGGTTTTACATCGGCCGATCCATTAGAAGAGGTAGATATTGGAGATGGTTCAGTCACTCGACCGACATTTATAAACAAAAACTTGAAAGCCGATTGTAAAGCTAAGTTAATCGAGCTATTGAAAGAATATGTTTGTTGCTTTGCATGGGAATATCATGAGATGCCAGGGTTAAGCCGAGAGCTAGTGGAGCATCGGTTGCCTATAAAGGCCGGTTTTAGACCTTATAAACAGTCGGCCAGAAAATTTAATCCAAAAACATATGACCGGATCAAGGAAGAGATCGGTCGACTGCTTGAAGCTAATTTCATTCGACCTTGCAGGTACGCCGAGTGGATTTCTAACATTGTCCCAGTGGAGAAGAAAGGATCCGGCAAGTTGAGGGTGTGCATTGATTTCAGAGATTTGAATAGGGGTACACCCAAAGATGAGTATCCTATGCCAATAGCCGATATGCTTATTAATGATGCTTCTGGATATAAGGTTATTAGCTTTCTAGATGGTAATGCCGGATACAATCAAATTTTTATGGCCGAAGAGGACATGTACAAGACTGCTTTTCGATGCCCTGGTTTTGTTGGTTTATTCGAGTGGACAGTGATGACATTCGGATTAAAAAATGCCGGAGCCACATATCAAAGGGCTATGAATTTGATTTTCCATGATTTACTCGGTATCATACTTGAAGTTTATATTGATGATATTGTTGTCAAATCGGATGCTTTTGAATCTCACTTGGCCGATTTGCGTTTAGCTTTTGAAAGAATGAAAAAGTATGGACTAAAGATGAATCCTTTGAAGTGTGCTTTTGGCGTGTCAGCTGGCAAGTTTTTGGGTTTCATTATTCATGAAGATGGCATAGAGATTGATCCCAAAAAGATAGAGGCTATACAGAAAGTGGAGGCTCCAACATGCAAGAGAGATACGCAAAAGTTCCTTGGCAAGGTCAATTATTTGAGAAGGTTCATAGCTAATCTGTCAGGGAAAGTTGATGCATTTACTCCTATCCTTCGGTTAAAGGATGATGCTGATTTCACTTGGGGGGCAAAACAGCAAGAAGCATTTGATATGATCAAGAATTATTTGTGCACTCCTCCGGTGATGAGAGCACCCAAGCATAGGGAACCCTTCAGACTTTACATTGCAACAGAGGAAGTAGTTATTGGTGCTGTTCTAACTCAAGAGACCGAAGGAAAAGAGCATGCCATCACTTATTTGAGCCGCCGCTTATTAGACGCAGAGACAAGGTATACATTTGTTGAGAAATTATGTCTATGCTTATATTATGCTTGCACAAAACTGAGACATTATTTAGTGCCGAGTGCTTGTGTAGTAGCTTGTCAAACCGATGTCATTAAATACATGTTGCATAGGCCAATTCTTAGTGGTAGAATTGGCAAGTGGGCTTATGCTTTGATTGAATATGATTTGGCTTATGAATCTCTAAAGTCCATGAAAGGCCAAATTGTTGCTAATTTCATTGTTGAACATCGGATTAATGACAAGCATGATGTTGATATGAACCTTATTTCATTAGTACCATGGAGATTATACTTTAATGGGTCAGTTTGTAGCAGTGGACAAGGTGTTGGTATTGTTTATATATCTCCTCATGGTGCTGTTTTTGAAGCCTCATGCCGCTTAGAATATTTTTGCACAAACAATCAAGCCGAATATGAAGCATTGTTATTCGGCCTAGAGATGTTACTTGCTATAGGTGTTACACATATTGAGGCTTATGGTGATTCGTTACTAGTGGTACAGCAAATATCCAAAGTCTTTCAGTGTTTGGACGAATCACTTAATGTTTATCTTGATAAATGTCTAGATATAATCTCTACTTTGGATTGTTTTAGCATTGCACATATATCTAGACATGACAACTGGAAAGCAAATGAGTTAGCACAACAAGCATCTGGATACCATGTTGATCATGGCATGTTTCATATTTCTCAAAATCCGATGGCTTGTCTTACCAGTATAGAAGAGGCCGAACCAGAACCCACTGATTCGGTCATTAACAAAAAATCTAGTGCAGGTGACAATTCCGACTGGAGGAAGCCCATTGTTGCTTACTTGCGTGATCTGAGTGAAAGGGTGGACAGGGCTATTCGGCGTATGGCTTTTAAATATACTATGAGGGATGATGATCTTTATCGCCGAACAGTTGCTGATGTTCTTTTAAAGTGCTTGGATGAGGACGAAGCAAGAGTTGCTATGGGAGAGGTACATGAAGGCATTTGTGGTACTCACCAGTCGGCTCCCAAGATGAAATGGTTATTACGACGTGCTGGGTTTTATTGTCCGACCATGATTAATGATTGCTTCAGATATTATAAAGGGTGCGAAGCTTGTCAAAAATTTGGTGATATTCAATTGGCTCCCGCTGCTATGTTGCATCCTATTATCAAGCCGTGGCCTTTCAGAGGATGGGGTTTAGACTTTATTGGACAAATCCATCCGTCTTCTTCAAAGGGGCATCGGTTCGTATTGGTGGCAACTGATTATTTCACTAAGTGGTCTGAAGCAGTACCTCTCAAGAACATGACGCATACGGAGGTAATTAAATTCATAACCGAGCACATTATTCATAGATTCGGTATTCCTCAAACGTTAACTACAGATCAAGGTTCATCTTTTATGTCACACCAAGTCAGAGAGTTTGCCGAATCTTATAACATAAAGTTGCTCAATTCCTCCCCATATTATGCCCAAGCTAATGGACAAGCTGAGTCTAGCAATAAAATTTTAATCAAGCTCATCAAGAAGAAGATTGAGGATAATCCAAGGAGATGGCATGACTTGTTGTCTGAGGCATTATGGGCACATAGAATCTCAAGGCATGGTGCTACGAAAGTGACTCCATATGAGCTAGTATATGGTCAGGAGGCTGTTTTACCAGTGGAAGTAAATTTGAATGCTTTGAGAATAGCCAAACAAAATGATTTATCGGCAATAGACTTCTATAACTTGATGATGGACAACATTGATGAGGTTGTTGATAAATGTTTGGCTGCTTTGAATGCCATAGAGAGAGATAAGTTGAGGGTGGCAAGGGCTTACAATAAGAAAGTCAAGTTGAAGAATTTTCAAGTTGGTGATCTCGTCTGGAAAGTGATTCTACCGATTGGTTCAAGAGATAGAAAATTCGGGAAGTGGTCTCCAAGTTGGGAAGGTCCTTTTAGGATTACAAGAGTTGTTCCCGGAAATTCATATTTGGTGGAATCAATACAGGGGGCATTTTTACCTCGAGCTCTCAATGGCAAATATTTGAAGAAGTACCACCCGAGTGTGTGGCAGGAAGCCTAAGTAGGCAATGGCCGATATACGATTATCGCCCTTAGCACAAACATGTCCGATACATAATTATCGCCCTGAGAAGAATAGATGGCCGATGGAGTGTTGACATCGTCCTTAGAACAAACATGGTGCAAATTATTTTTCGACATGCAAGCTTTGCCGAAAAACAGGGGGGCCTGTGTTGACACCTGATTTTGGCACAATGCATAATGCAATGGAGATGGCCTCAAATGACAAAATATTCTAAATGAGAAATTTCACATTGCCGAGTGGAACAACTTTGATGTTTGGACCATAATCATTCGGCATCATATCAAAGACCAAAACTACACTCAGATTGTCATGTTTAGGTGTTCTGAGTGCTTTTTGGTCGAGTACGCCTCCAGGAAAATCTCGGATGAAGGAATGCTCTACATGAATTGTCTTCGTCTCGTCGAATCGGTCGATTTTGATATAAAAATCATCTCAATCCGAGTTCGTATGCAAAAGTTAGAGCTATCTGGATGCAGCCCTGTCAAGAGGCGAAATATGATGCGGAAGACCAGACATGTCTTGGCAAGTGTCTGATGTAATGCGTGAGTGTTTTGGCCCAGAAGATGGCCTCGAATCGGAAAACGTTCAACACGAAAGTTTTTCGTCTCGTCAAAACGGTCAACTTTGCTTTTGGACACATTTTCATCCGAGATCGTTTACTGCCTCAAAAACCTTTCCGGGGAAAGCTTGCCGCCGTGAACAGTAACCTTGCCAGGGAAAGCTTGCCGCCGTGAACAGTAACCTTGCCGGGGAAAGCTTGCCACCGTGAAAAGTAACCTTGCCGGGGGAGAGCTTGCCGCCGTGAAC
>NC_041380.1:133329170-133485126 GCF_002162155.2 Triticum dicoccoides
GAAAGCTTGCCGCCGTGAACAATAACCTTGCCGGGGGAGAGCTTGCCGCCGTGAACAGTAACCTGCCGGGGAAAGCTTGCTGCCGTGAACAGTAACCTTGCCGGGAAAGCTTGCTGCCGTGAACAGTAGAAACTGTCGAGGCCAATCCGACCAGATGCTGAAGATGGGCTCAAATACTTATCTAGATGGCTTCGGATGAAGAAGTGTTCAACACAGGAGTTGTTCGTGACATCGAAACGGTCAACTTTGCTTTTGGAGTCATCATCATCCGTCGTAGTATACGACCTGCAAAGACGCTGCAAGAGTCAGACGGTCCAGTCAGCTACATGAACGAGTCCGACTCGAAATTAGAGATGACCCCGTGGAGTATTCAAGATGGCCTTATTTGGAAAAGTGATCAACATAGAGATTGTTGGCCTCGTCGAAGCACACATAATTGATAATTGAACCGTCTCCATCGGAAGTCATATGCAGATTCCACAGCCCACGCAAGGAGCAAGACAGAAGATTGGACCAGATTCGGGCTGAATCCGAGTGGGACCAGAACTATGATTCTAGGACGTGAATTGATGTAATTTTCTTGTAAGGAAAGCCTAGATAAATCCTTTGCTTGTACGGGAAGTCCAGCCGCCTCTTATATATGTTGGGGGTGACGGCCGATTGAACAACACACAATCGAACAAATCAATATACTACTTTTTCATATATGTTTTATCTCTCCACCGTTTTTCTCTCTCGTTCTTCGCTGTTCTTCGTTTGAGAGCTGCGAATCTCGAGGCTCTAGGGGCGAGCGAATCGACCTAGGGCAGCCCATAGCCGCCGCAATCCCTGACGGGGTCTCTCCCGGGTGCGCGGGGTTTCGGGTCTGCAAAAGCGCCTGCCGACTGTCTTGCGTATCGCGCTGTCGGTCGGGCCTCCTTCGACGTGAGCTGCGGTGCATCACCCCCGGCGTCGAGGGTACACGTGACGTGTTCGTGTGTCAACAAAGTCAAAAGAGCATGCACAACTGCCGCCAACTCGAGATCATGAGTGGGGTAGTTCTTCTCATTAGGCTTCAACTGGCGGGAGGTATATGCAACAACTTTCTTCTCTTGCATCAATACTGCGCCAAGACCTTGGAGAGAGGCATCACAAAAGACCTCGTACGACTTGGATTCATCAGGCGGAGTCAGAACTGGAGCAGTGATCAATTTCTCTTTCAAAGTGTTGAAAGCAATGTCACACTCCGGAGACCAAACGTACTTGACGTGCTTCTGAAGAAGATTTGAGAGAGGCTTCGTGATCTTAGAAAAGTTTTCAACAAATCTTCGACAATAGCTTGCGAGACCGAGGAAGCTACAGAGTTGCTTCACGTTCTGAGGAGGTTCCCAATTCACAATTGCAGACACCTTCTTAGGATTCACGGTAATGCCCTTGGCAGAGATGATATGACCAAGATAAAGAACCTCATCGAGCCAAAATTCACACTTGGAGAACTTGGCGTAGAACTGATGTTCTTTGAGCTTATCAAGAACCAAACGCAAGTGCTTGGCATGATCTTCCTTGTTCTTCGAGAAAACCAGAATGTCGTTGAGATAGACCAAAACGAAGTCATTGGTGTAGGCGTTGAAGATGAAGTTCATCATGCGAGAGAACGTCGGAGGAGCGTTGATGAGGCCAAAAGACATGACAATGTATTCATATGAACCATAGCTTGTCCTGAAAGCCGTCTTGGGAATATCTTGCTCACGGATTCGAATCTGATGATAACCCATACGGAGATCAAGCTTGGAGAATACTTGGGTACCTTTGAGTTGTTCGAACAGCTCATTGATGTTGGGAAGTGGGTATTTGTTCTTGATGGTCTTCTTGTTCAATGGACGGTAATCAACACAAAGTCGGTCCGTTCCATCCTTCTTCTTCACAAAAAGAACACCACAACCCCACGGAGAAGAACTAGGCCGGATGAGACCCATTTTCTCTTGAATATCGAGTTGCTTCTTCAGCTCCTTCAGCTCTTCAGGTCCGAGCTTGTAAGGACGCTTGCACACAGGTTCCGTGCCAGGCTCAAGATCAATAACGAATTCAACTGGCCGGTGCGGAGGCATTCCTGGAAGCTCTTCTGGAAAGACGTCTTGATATTCGCAAACGACTGGAATTTGAGAGATGGCATCCAATTCACCCTTCTCATTAAGAGAAAACAAACGGATTGTATTATCCCGAGCGGCAAAGACAATTACATCCTCAGACGAATGAGTCAACTAAATCTGCCTGGCAGCACAATCAAGATGTGCCTTGTGCTTAGAAAGCCAATCCATTCCGAGAATAAGATCAATATCCGAGTCACCAAGAACATTTGGAGAGGACAAGAACTTATAGTCACCCAAAGTGATTGTAACATCCGGAACGCATACTCGAGATGTCATTTGACGGGCCGGAGAGACAATAGCCAACGGTTTCGACAACACTTGAGTAACAAAATCATGCTTAGATGCAAAAGGTCTGGAGATGAAACAATGCGATGCACCAGTGTCAAAAAGAACTCTTGCGGGAATATCATTAACAGGAAGGTTACCCATGATGACATCTGATGAATCCTCTGCCTGAGCTGCATTCACCATATTGACCTTGGCGTGCTTGGGGTTATGCTTGACCACAGCTGTACTTGCCGATCTGACAGGAGGAGGAGGAGGAAGACACCTCTGGTTGAAACACTTGTTGGCATAGTGACCCTTCTGTTGGCACTTGTTGCACGTGACCTCTGAAAGCGGATGGTGATACGGAGCACTCGATCTTGGAGCTTGAGACGAAGTCTTGTTCTGAAAGCCAGGGTTGGGTGGGTGGGAAGAACCACTGCCACCTTTGCTCTTCTGCTGATACGGCTGATGAAACAGAGGAGGAGGAAGCCAAAACTTCTGCTGCTTGGCCACTTGAGTAGAGGAAGAAGGGGTAACATCTCTGACTCGCTTCTTGGAAGCATCACACCTCAACTGAGCAGCCTCTTGCTTCTGTGCCATGTTGTAGAACTCATCGTACCTCAAGGGCTCGAAAAGAACAAGAGCGAGCTGAATTTCTTCTCTGAGACCACCCCTGAACTGGTATATCATGCTCTTCTCATCAGGGATGTCCTGCTTGGCAAAGCGGGCGAGCTTCTAGAACAACTTGTTGTAGTCATAGACAGACAAAGAGCCTTGCTTCAGGTTGCGGAATTCCTCACGCTTGCTTTCAACCACGCTTTGAGGAATATGATGAGCTCGGAAATCTTGACGGAATTCATCCCAAGTGATAACACGTCCACCTCTGGAATCTTTGTACTGCTGGAGCCATTCTACAGCTTGATCTTTGAGTTGGAAGGAAGCGAACTGAACAAAGTCCTCAAGCCTGACGTTACTGCACTTGAAATGCGTGCACAGATCCACAAGCCAATCATCAGCATCGGTTGCCTCAACACAATTGCTGAAAGTCTTTGGCCCGTTAGCAAGGAACTGGTTGAGTGTAGCAAAGTGATTCTGATTGTTGCCTTGATTCCCTTGGTTGCCTTGATTGCGCTCTTGGAGAATTTGCATGATCAACTGTGTGTTTGCATTGGTTGCGGCCATCACAGCTTGCCATGCCTCTGGAGGAGGTGGAGGTGGTGGCGGATCAGGATTCGGAGTCGTGCGCGTTGGAGGAGCCATCCTAAAGAGGTTGACCACCATTAGCACATTGATAGACAATTATTGAAGCTGAATCCAACAGAATGAAAATTGCAACATATAGTCTTCACATCCGAACAAAATGAACGAATGCATTCCTCTTGAAATGGTCACATATCCATAAATTGAGAAGCCACGTAGAATTAAGGTAGAGAAATAATTCAACAAGGTACGGATCAAGAACGAATAATCGGTAAGAAATCCCAATCTCAAACCAATATCCGTGGAAGAAGAACTAGAGCTACAAGAATTCCCACCTATGAAACTCCCAAACCTTTCCGGTTATGCAATCAGGTGTTGGGGATACAGGGGAAGCATAATATCTCACCCAAACTAGCAAATCCTACATCCAGCTGTATCCATCCTTCAACACATAACCAAGAAACCTTTGGAAACCATCTACCTCAACCTTCGAAAAGCATCCGTTATACAAGTTATGGTGATACTCCCGAACTCCCGCCCCAGTACTGGGTGGCGTCGAGGTTATCTCACCAACGAACTGCATAAAAGAGATTTTCGATGTCGGCGTACTAAACTCAGGTATTCCAGAACTGCAACGATAAAATTATGATAACAACACCTCAGAGCTCAACTCCCTGGGACACTTCCACTAAACCCCTGACAGGAGGCACCAAGACAATGTTCTCATCATAAAACCATCGGAACGATTCCAAGATACCCGCGTGATCCTAAAATTTTTTTTAGTGAAATTTGAGAAGAGGAGAGTCAAAACTCTACGTCAGGATGCCTTACCAGAGCGATGAGGAGACAGGGAAGTAAAAATAATTCCTAAACTCTCCGATATATAATTCCTAAATGACTCGAAACATTTTTTTTCTAGACACAACTCGGCCGCTAAAAACAATCAAGCAATGGGGCTCCTAAGGTCGGGGAAGGCTCTGATTACCAACTTGTAACACCCTCGATGCGACTATATCTCCCATGTGTCGAGGCACGACTTAGAGGCATAATCGCATTGAAGGCATATGTCGCAAGTTAGGCAATCTTCACAACATCCCATGTAATATAAATAATAAAAGGGGAGGTAACATAGCTGGCTTACACTCGCCACGTCAATCAAGTACATAATAACATTACATCAATCAAACACTCATGGCCCGACTACGGCGCCAAAATAAAAGAGAACCCAACATGCGACACGGTCCCAATCACCCCCAACTGGGCACCACTATTGATCATCGGGAAAAGAAACATAGTAACGTTGAGAGTCTTCATCGAACTCCCACTTGAGCTCAAGCGCGTCACCTGGAGCGGAATCATCAGGCCCTGCATCTGGTGTAATAGTAATCTGTGAGCCACAGGGACTCAGCAATCTCGCACCCTCGCGATCAAGACTATTTAAGCTTATAGGTAAGGCAAGGTAAAATATGTGGAGCTGCAGCAAGCGACTAACAAATATGGTGGCTAACTTATTCGCAAAAGAGAGCGAGAAGAGGAGGCAAAGCGCGAGCGAGAAACTAGAGAGCAACCTGCGCAAACATTACTCCAACACCGTGTCCACTTCCCGGACCCCGCCGAGAAGAGGCCATCACGGTAACACACTCAGTTGATTCATTTTAATTAAGTTAAGGTTCAAGTTATCTACAACCGGACATTAACAAATTCCCATCTGCCCATAACCGCGGGCACGGCTTTCGAAAGTTCAAATCCCTGCAGGGGAGTCCCAACTTAGCCCATGACAAGCTCTCACGGTCAACGAAGGAATAGACCTCCTCCCAAGACATTCCGATCAGACTCGGTATCTCGGTTACTCAAGACACTTCGACAGGTTAAAACAAGACCAGCAACACCGCCCGAATGTGCCGACAAATCCCGATAGGAGCTGCACATATCTCTTTCTCAGGGCACAATCGGATAAGCAATCCGTACAACTAAAACCAGCCCTCGAGTTTCCCCGAGGTGGCGCTGCAAGGGGCTCTAGGTTGGACCAACACTCAGAGGAACACTGGCCCGGGGGGGTTTAAATAAGATGACCCTCGGGCTCCGGAAACCCAAGGGAAAAAGAGGCTAGGTGGCAAAAGGTAAAACCAAGATTGGGCATTGCTGGAAAAGCTTTAATCAAGGCGAACTATCAAGGGGTTCCCATTATAACCCAACCGCGTAAGGAACGCAAAATCCGGGAACATAACACCGATATGATGGAAACTAGGGCGGCAAGAGTGGAACAAAACACTAGGCGAGAGGCCGAGCCTTCCACCCTTTACCAAGTATATAGATGAATTAAGATAACAAGATAATATAGTGATATCCCAACAAGCAAATAAATGTTCCAACAAGGAACGGCCTCCGATCTTCACCTGCAACTAGCAATGCTATAAGAGGGGCTGAGCAAAGCGGTAACATAGCCAATCAACGGTTTGCTAGGACATGGTGGGTTAGAGGTTTTGACATGGCAATTTGGGAGGCTTGAAAGCAAGTGGTAGGCATCGTAGCATTTGCATAGCAAAAGAGCGAGCAAACTAGCATATCAAAGATAGTAGTGATTTCGAGGGTATGATCATCTTGCCTGCAAAGTTGTCAGAGTTGACTGGATCCTCGAAAGCAAACTCAACGGGCTCCTCGTTAGCGAACTCGTCTCCCGGCTCTACCCAAACAAGACAAACAAGCAACAAGGGCACAATCAACCACGTGCAAGGATCAAGCAATATGATGCAATGATGATATGCTATGCGGGATGCGATGCGGGATGCAAAATGCAAGATATGACAGGAAATGCAAAAACCTGGCCTCAACTTGGGAATCCAAGTGTGCCACTGGAAAGATGAGATTAAATCACTTGAAAACGATATAAAGAACGCCAGAAACGGAGTTACGGTTTGGAAATGGCAAGCGAATCAAAAATGACACCGGTTTGCGATTTACAGCAAGTAGCCATCTAAATGCAATGAGATGAACATGCTACAGCACCCAAACATGACAACAAAATACATGGCAGGGATTCATTCAAGATGCTTAACAAAAGTCTAGCACTGAGCTACGTCCATTTCATCCATTAACAGGTTAAAACAGGCATGGCAAAAATACATATGGCAAACAGATCTCAGACTTAGTGAAATTAACACTTGTCTGGAATTTCAGATCAGGTAGCACTCTTCGGAGCAACAAAACTACATGCTACAGGACCTGAACATGGCAAAGTAAAGCATGGCATGGAGCTACTCAAAGAGCTTAACAAAAGTCCCTTAGTGACCTTGAGCCAAAAGGGATCAGAAAATACAATTGCAAGCATGTGAACATGGCAAAAACATAATGAGTTCTCAGACTTGGTGAAAACTGGAGCATGCTGAAAACAGATATCAAGTAGGCATGTTTACAAGCTCGATGCACTCACTACGGAGCAAGTCATGATAATCTAAGCTTACACCCATCAAGAATTGGAGGGGTGTTGGGCGGCAACACACACGGGGCCTTTTCGGTCCCTCGGTTAACCGTTGGAGTATCAAACAAAGTCCAAATGATACGAAACTTGACAGGCGGTCTACCGGTAGTAAACCAAGGCCGCTTGGCAAGTCTCGGTCCAATCCGGAAATGTTTAATCCCCACACATGAAAGAAAGCTAGAGATGACCACCGGAGGAGAACGAAGCGCTGGAATGCAAAACGGACAACGGGGAAAATGCTCGAATGCATGAGACGAACATGTATGGAAATGCAATGCACATGATGACATGACATGAGATGCATGACAACGATAACAACACACGGAGACGAAAACCCGAACCCGAGAAAATAAATAACTTAACGCCGGAAATGACAAGAGTTGGAGTACAAATTGGGAAAGTTACATCTGGGGTGTTACAGATATGTTGGATATGTATGCATGTATATCTATGTTTGAAACCATGTCTAATTAATGGGATTTAAATAAAAACAGGGGATATATAGCCTCTTTGCCGTCCGCTAGCAGATAGCAAAGAGATATGCCGTCCGCTAGCAGACGACAAAGAGGACACATGGCAGTCAACTGTGCAAACTGGCAACACTGGTTGCCTATTTGGTCATTTTGCCATCGGCTGGCAGACGGCAAAGTGACCAGCTATGCCGTCCGCCGGCAGAAGGCAAAGATTCAAACTTCTATGAGGTCTGCTGGCGGATGACATATCTGGACACATGGCAGCTTCCCAGTGCTGCCTAGCTGGGCTCTTTGCGTCTATCAGCGGGCGGCAAAGAGCGCCGTTAACCCCCTAACGTCCCTCATGCCACCACACTGCCGTCCGCTCTTTGCCGTCTGCTGGCCTCGGATGGCAGATGGCGTAATCCTTTGCCGTCCGTTTCTAAGAAGCGGACGACAAGGAAGGCCTTTGCTGGCACGTGTTCATCCGGACATTTTGCCGTCTGCTGGCGGATGGCAAAGAGGTTTGCCGTCTGTGATCTATGCCTTTGCCATCCGCCATGGAAGACGGCAAAGAAGCTAATTCCAATAGTATGTGTGCGATATATAGCATATGGTTCACTCGGATGAACTGTTTGTGATTAGGCAACACAAAAGAAACAGTCATCCAGATCAAGGTGTGTGTGATTGAGGGCATACGCTTCAGAAGGATTAACTGTTTGTGATTAGGCAACATAACAGAAACGAGTAAACCAGATCAAAGTGTCTGCGATTGATGGCATACACTTCACATGGATGAACTGTGTGTGATTAGCCACAACAAACTGAAACAGTTAGATAGATCAACGTGTGTCCGCTAGACGGGCACACCCATTCTAATTAAAAGACGTGTGCTGACATTGCCTATTGTGGTGCACCCTATGGTGCAAACGCCACGTACGTAGCCAAGAAGGCGTACGTGCCCACGTTATGCCTTCCGGGAATAGTGTCGTACTTATAACCGTCAGTAAATTTTGAGCATGCGTCCCTGTAGCGACCAGACCTCAAACAGTCTGATCTCTGTGCTCCGGTGTCATCCCTGGATCAATAATGCTGACACCACACAGTACTCAGAGGATTTATAGTAGAGTAGCAATCACACACTTATTACATCGAGTGTCTCCATAGAGAACTTATTACAAATAAATATGGCTTTAGGCCATCTAATAACGATAACAGCGGAAGGCTTGGAAGATAAGTGAGTCCATCAACTCCAACGGCATCACTGAGTATAGAACCACGACCTAAAAACTCCTTAATCGTCGTCTGAAAAGTCTGCAACATTAACGTTGCAGCCCGAAACGGGTCAGCACATGGAATATGCTGGCAATGTAACACAAAGAGAGTAATGGAATGAAACAACTATACTATATGCATATTTGGCTGGTGGAAAGCTCTATGGTTACAGTTTTGCGTAAAGCCAATTTTTCCCTACTTCAAAGGAATAAATTTATTTAACTATCATGGTAGTTGTTAAACATTGAGAATGGTTGACAGCATTCTCAATCCCAATTAAGCATCATCATTAAACATAACCCAACAAAATTAATTTAGAGTAACATGTTGAGATTCACATGATAATCCAAGTACTAGATACTCAAGATGTCCATAACCGGGGACACGGCTAACCATGATTAGTTTATTACACTCTGCAGAGGTTTGTGCACTTTTCCCCACAAGACTCGATCGCCTCCGTTTGGTTTCTCGCACTACATGGTGTTTGAGAAGACGGATGGCCGAGACATAGTCTTTCAGAAGCGCTAGCACCTTACGATCGGGTAGACCGTACCACCTACATCCCCTACATCTGCTAGTCTACCACAGTAAGAGTTCGCATGACTTAGTCAACTATGCTAGAGCCCATAATAGCTTGTGGCTGCACACGTAAGTTTCTAGTATGAATAGTCTCTTGATCCCTTTGAGCCTGGGTGGCGGTCCAAAAGAAAAACAGGCAAGTCCTGGAATACCCAGGTGCCTCAATCCACCCAGATGTGTGTTTAAGTTGCCATGTTAGATAAACCATTAATTAACAATCTCACATCTGTCATGGATATCACTCACCCAATCCACGTCTACTAGCATAGCATGGCATAATAAGCAAACGTAGAAGTAACTCCCAAAGGTTTGATAATAAACAGGTAATAGGTACTACCTCAACTACTTCCCATCCCACAATTTAGTTAGATCCTAACCATGCAATGTGTGAGGATTGATCTAATGCAAGAAAACTGGGTAGTAGAAAAGGTATGATCAAAGTGTTACTTGCCTTGCTGATGATCCGCGAAACCTAGAGATTCGAAGTAACAAGCGGCGGACTCCGGGTATTCTATCGCAGACAAACAAACAAGCATACAATAAGTACTCATCTAATGCACAGGTAAAGCTCAAATAAGAGATCTAAACAGAAGGTTCAACTCAAGAACTCTGGTTGGCAAAAAGAATCAAATCGAACGAAGCAACGAAAAATCAAACAGCGAAAGAAAACAACTTCGTTCTAGTAATCTGGATCTAGGGCAAATTTTACAGTAGCAAAATCTTGTTTAAGTTGGTTAAACGGATAGAGGGTTTCAAGACGAAACTCTAGGCGCTTGAATCGCGTGATTCCGATAAACGAGCGAAAAGTTATACTAAAACGAAAATCGGATCAGGAATCGCGATCAGAAAATCGCGGATTTAATCCGAGAAAAAGAAAAACGACGAACGCTCGCTACAACGAACGAACGCTCGCTATTTAAATAAACTGGCAAAACCGATCTATTTAAAAAATCGAATCTAAAAAAAAACCGATGGAAAAATCTGACAAAAACCGATCTAGTTTTTTTTTTAAAAAACCGAAGGCACGGAAGTCGAGGCGCGGCGAACCTCGGCGGCGGCAGCGTCCAGCAGCGGCGGCGCGGGGCAGTGGCGGCGGCGGCGGCGCGGGGCGGAGCGGGTGGCGGTGGCGGCTTTGGGGCTGGGCGGCTAGGGTTTCTCCTGGGGGCTGGGCCGGCTTTTAAAGGCCACCTCGGGCCGGAGTCCTATCCGGACACGGCCCGTAGGTCCGTTCGTTTTTTTATTTCGCTCGGAAGAAAAATAAAAAGAAATACTAAACAGACTCCAAAAATTCCGAAATAAATTTTCAGAGGCTTCTAAAATCAAGACGCACAAGGTGAACATTTATTTGGGACCTAAATGCAATTTTGAAAAACGCACATTTTTCCTAAATTCAAATAAAACTCCGAAATAAAATCTTATTTGATATTATTATTAAATCCTCAATATTTCTTTATTTTGGGAAAGTCATTTTATTCCCTCTCTCATATTTTTGTAATAGAAATAATTGATGATAAAATAAATAAAATCAAATGATCCTATTCTCAAAATTTGAGAAAACTCAAATATGAAAATAACGAAATCCCCAACTCTCGCCGTGGGTCATTGAGTTGCGTAGAATTTATAGGATCAACCTAAATGCAAAATAAAATATGATATGCAATGATGATCTAATGTATAACATTCCAAATTGAAAATTTGGGATGTTACAAACCTACCCCCCTTAAGATGAATCTCGCCCTCGAGATTCGGGTTGGCTAGAAAATAGGTGAGGGTGGTCCTTGAGCAAATCTTCCTCTCGTTCCCAGGTGGCTTCATCCTCTGTGTGATGGCTCCACTGAACTTTGCAAAACTTGATAACCTTGCTGCGAGTAACTCGGCTGGCAGACTCGAGGATCTTAATTGGTTTCTCCTTGTAGGTCAAATCGTTATCCAACTGAATAGTTTCTAAGGGCACTGTGTCTCTCAATGGTATGCCAGCCATCTCTGCGTGACATTTCTTTAACTGGGAAATGTGGAACACATCATGAACTCCTGACAATCCTTCGGGCAATTCCAACTTGTAGGCCACTTCTCCCATACGTTCCAAAACTCGAGATGGTCCTACAAATCGTGGCGCTTACTTCCCTTTAACTCCAAAACGCTTTGTTCCTCGAAGTGGAGATACTCGAAGATAAGCTCTATCTCCGACTTTGTAAACTATCTCCTTGCGTTTAGAATCTGCATAACTCTTATGTCTGGACTGGGCTACCTTGAGCCTATCGTGAATCAACTTCACCTTCTGTTCAGACTCTTTAATCAAGTCTGGTCCAAACAACTGGCGGTCTCCAACTTCGTCCCATGACAACGGTGTCCTGCACCTCCTTCCGTACAAGGCTTCGAAAGGGGCCATCTTTAAACTGGTTTGATAACTGTTGTTGTAAGAGAACTCTGCATATGGCAAATTGTCGTCCCAACTAGATCCGTAATCTAGCGCACAAGCTCTCAGCATATCCTCCAAAATTTGATTGACTCTCTCGGTCTGTCCATCTGTCTGTGGATGAAAAGCTGTACTGAATTCTAGCCTGGTTCCCAAAGTTTCGTGCAACTGCTTCCAGAACTTTGAGGTAAACTGGGTTCCTCTATCTGATACGATACTCCTTGGAACTCCATGCAGACATACGATCATGGTCATGTATATCTTTACCAACTTAGCACTGGTGTAAGTGGTCTTTAGTGGGATGAAATGAGCTACTTTTGTCAATCGATCAACTACAACCCAAATCGAGTCATAGCCGGAACGATTCCTGGGCAATCCCGTGATAAAATCCATGCCTAGCTTATCCCACTTCCATTCGGGTATCGGCAAGGGTTGTAACAATCCCGCTGGCTTCTGATGCTCTGCCTTTACTCTCTTACATACATCACAAACTGCTACATACTCCGCAATATCCTTCTTCATTCCGGTCCACCAGAAAATATCCTTCAAATCCAAATACATCTTGGTATTTCCTGGGTGAATTGAATATGGTGAATCGTGTGCCTCTTGCAAAATCAACTTCCTGATCTCTGGGTCATTGGGCACGTAAACGCGGTCTTCAAACCATAGGGTGTCGTGCTCATCCTCACAAAATCCTTTAGCTTTTCCTTTGCTCAGTTTCTCCTTTATAGCGGCTATCTCTTTGTCAGTTTTCTGAGCTTCTCTGATTCTATCCATCAAAGTTGATTGAATCTCCAATGCTGCTACATAGCCTCTCGGAACTATTTCCACACATAGTTCACGAAGATTATCCGCTAACTCCTTGGGTATTTCTCCCGTCATTAACGTATTGACATGGCTCTTACGGCTTAAGGCGTCAGCTACTACATTAGCCTTTCCGGGATGGTAATGCAATTTCATATCATAATCCTTGATGAGCTCCAACCATCTCCTTTGTCTGAGATTCAACTCCTTCTGTGTGAAAATGTACTTCAAACTCTTATGATCCATGTACACCTCACAATGATTTCCAATGAGGAAATGCCTCCATGTTTTCAATGCATGCACTACGGCTGCTAACTCCAAATCATGCGTGGCATAATTTAACTCATGAGGCTTCAGTTGTCTTGAGGCATATGAAACAACTCTCCCTTCCTGCATAAGCACTGCTCCAAGTCCTCGACGTGAAGCGTCGCAATACACCTCATAATCTTTGGTCTGGTCTGGCAAAATCAACACTGGTGAGGTAACTAAGCGTTTCTTCAACTCCTGGAAACTAGCCTCACATTCCTCTGTCCATATGAACTTGGTATCTTTCTTTAACAACTCTGTCATAGGCTTCGCAATCTTTGAGAAATTCTCAATAAATCACCGGTAGTATCCTGCGAGTCCAAGAAAACTCCGGATCTCTCCAACTGTTGTTGGGGCTTCCCACTTGGTCACGGTATCAACTTTAGTGGGATCAAATGCTATACCTTCTCCAGATATAACGTGTCCGAGGAATCCTACTTCCTTCAACCAAAACTCACATTTGCTGAACTTGGCATATAATTGATGTTCTCTAAGCTTTCCAAGTACCAAACGCAAATGCTCCTTATGCTCCTCTTCATTCTTCGAGTAAACCAGGATATCATCAATGAACACTACGACGAACTTATCCAAGAACTCCATAAACACTTTGTTCATCATGTTCATAAAATAGGCAGGTGCGTTAGTCAGACCAAATGACATAACGGTATACTCATACAGCCCATACCTGGTGGTAAAAGCTGTCTTCAGAATATCCTGTTCTCGAATCTTCAACTGGTGGTATCCTGATCGCAGATCGATCTTGGAAAATACCTTAACTCCTTGCAATCGATCAAACAGATCGTTGATCATTGGTAGTGGGTACTTGTTCTTGATCGTTACTTCATTCAATCCTCGATAGTCAACAACCATCCTTAACAATCCATCCTTCTTCTCCACTAGTAGTACTGGCGATCCCCAAGGCGAAGAACTTGGGCGAATATATCCTTTATCTAGTAACTCCTTAATTTGCTTCTTAATTTCCACCAAATCCTTTGCTGGCATCCTATATGGTCTCTTTGATATTGGCCCTGTGCCGGGCAATAGCTCAATCAAAAACTCGATATCTCTATCCGGTGGCATGCCTGGCAACTCTTCTGGAAATACTTCAGGAAAATCCCTTACCACTGGTACTTCCTCCTGCACAACTCCTGTTAAGCAATTTACTTGAGTCCTCTTTGGCACATGTCGGGATACATACTTGATCCTTCTCCCTTCTGGGGTGGTAAGCAAAATTGACTTACTAGCACATTTAATATTCGCTTCATACTTTGATAACCAATCCATGCCTAGTATCACATCCAATCCTTGAGATTCCAATACTATTAGGTCTGAGGGAAAAACATAGTTACCAATCCTTAATGGTAACCTATCACACCATAGACTAGCCACATACTCTGCTCCAGGCGTGGTTACTAACATGGGTGACCTAAGGGCTTGGGTTGATAGGTTATACTTATCCATAAATTCCCTTGAGATGTATGAATGCGATGCACCAGTATCAAAAAGAACGAGTGCAGTAAATGACTTAACCAAAAACTTACCTATTACTGCATCAGGCCGAGCTTCAACCTCCTCCACGCTAACGTGGTTCACCTATCCCCTGTTGAAAGGGTTCGGCTTCTTCCCAGAACTTCCATTGCCATTTTGGCCTTCAGGACATTCATTGGCATAATGTCCGGTCTTCTGACACTTAAAGCGAGTGACTTGGCTTAGGTCCTTCTTGGCTGGGGTTGATGGGTTGGTGCGGTTCTGGCCGTTGCTTCCTCCATTGCCATTACCATTCTTGGTGCCATTTTTGTTGTGTGAGCTACCTCCTCAATGGGTATGCTGAAAATGTCCTCCCGGTCTAGGGGTAAAACGTGGCTTCGGCTGAGCTCCTGAATTGTACTTTCCTTGTCCATACTTCCTCTTACGATTCTCAATTTGCTGCTGCTTCCCTTCAATCATAAGAGCATGATCTACCAACTCCTGGTAGTTGTTGAAGGTGGCTACCATCAACTGCATGCTCAACTCATCATTCAGTCCTTCTAGAAACTTCTCCTGCTTAGTTGCATCCGTAGCAACGTCATCTGGGGCATAACGTGTCAACTTACTAAATTCCTACACATACTAGCCAACTGTCCTTCCTCCTTGGCACAAGTTGCGAAACTCACGCTTCTTCATGGCCATAGCTCCTGCTGAAACATGTGCAGTCTGAAAAGCCTGCTGAAACTGGTCCCATGTGACAATGTCGATAGGGAAAGTGGCTGTGAAATTCTCCCACCATGATGCTGCGGGTCCTTCTAGCTGATGTGCGGCAAACTTCACCTTCTCCGCATTTGTGCATCCTGCTGTGGTCAACTCCCTAGCTGTCTTGCGGAGCCAATCATCTGCTACTATCGGCTCGGTGCTACTGGAAAACACTGGCGGATTCAGCCTAAGAAAACAGGCTAAGTGGTCAACAGGTGGTGGTGGTGGTGGTGGGTTGTTGTTGTTGTTCCCTTGATTCTGATTCTGGACTAGCAACTGCATCAATGTGTTCTGCTGCTGGATCAACTGGGTGAGCTCCGGTGGAAAGGCAAATCCGGGGTCACGTCTCGGAGGCATCTGAGGGTTTAGAAAAGAGGAGATGTAAGAATAGAGGGGGTCTAAAGAGAAAACACTACCCATATGCTCATGAGGCAAAAGCAAACAATTCACTTCATTCAATCAAACAAGGGCATACAATCGATCTATCTATCGCAATAGTGCTCGGACTACTATATTTACATGGTGGACTTCTACTACTGATGAGGTGGTCTACTAGAAATAATGTTCGGTTGCAGACTCCATGATATCTGCTCCAGCTTCATCAACATAGTCATCATCGCTACTATCTGGATCTGAATCGGTGCCGTCGATGATGATGTAGTCTTCCGGGCTAATCTCCTGGGGTTCTTCGTCTTCATCTACTAGCGTAGGGCCTCCCATAAATATTCCAATCTTCTTGATCAGGTCGTCATTCTTCTCCACCAATACTTCAATTTCCTCTTCATAATCTTCACGTGTAGCCCTTGAGTTCTTCCTCCAGTTCCTTGATTCTAGTCTTAGCCTTCTTCAGATCTATCATGTCGGCGCACATCTGGTTCTCCTGTCGTCGAATGTGCTGGTTTAAATCCTGGATAGAAGTTGCTATTGATCTATCCTTCCTGGTGCTGATCATCTCCCAGTGCTCATCTCGGCGCCCACAAATCTGGTAGATAGTATCCTTGAGATCCTTGCGGTAGACTTCTCCAATGCGTCCCATGGCGATGTGAGCTGCCATGCTCTTTTCCTAGACTCCAAGTTGGTGCATCAAAAGAAAACTCTATGGGCTCTGTGACTGGCATGAACGTCCTCCCTGGAACTTGAACTTGAATCATCCAGCGCTCTTCTTCAGGTAAAGTGGCGTCGTAGGTTCCCGTGAAACTTGGTACTCCTATGTTCAGGTATCTAGTGACTTCCTTCAAGTGTCGTCCAAAGGGTGTATCTTCATCCGGTTGCGTGAACTTGTTCCTTGCATCCACCATCCTAAAGAGTAGAAAAGATGAGAGGTCAGAAGAGAAGAGAGTGAAAAGTGATCTAGGTCTCTAACTTAGTGGTCGTGTCCTACAGTCAGCTTGTGCTCTCATACCATCTCTGTAGTGACCAGACCTCAAACAGTCTGATCTCTGTGCTCCGGTGTCATCCCTGGATCAGTAATGCTGACACCACATAGTACTCGGAGGATTTATAGCAGAGTAGCAATCACACACTTATTACATCGAGTGTCTCCATAGAGAACTTATTACAAATAAATATGGCTTAAGGCCATCTAATAACGATAACAGCGGAAGGCTTGGAAGATAAGTGAGTCCATCAACTCCAACGGCATCACTGAGTATAGAACCACGACCTAAAAACTCCTTAATCGTTGTCTGAAAAGTCTGCAACATTAACGTTGGAGCCCGAAACGGGTCAGCACATGGAATATGCTGGCAATGTAACACAAAGAGAGTAATGGAATGAAACAACTATACTATATGCATATTTGGCTGGTGGAAAGCTCTATGGTTACAGTTTTGCGTAAAGCCAATTTTTCCCTACTTCAAAGGAATAAATTTATTTAACTATCATGGTAGTTGTTAAACATTGAGAATGGTTGACAGCATTCTCAATCCCAATTAAGCATCATCATTAAACATAACCCAACAAAATTAATTTAGAGTAACATGTTGAGATTCACATGATAATCCAAGTACTAGATACTCAAGATGTCCATAATCGGGGACACGGCTAACCATGATTAGTTTATTACACTCTGCAGAGGTTTGCGCACTTTTCCCCACAAGACTCGATCGCCTCCGTTTGGTTTCTCGCACTACATGGTGTTTGAGAAGACAGATGACCGAGACATAGTCTTTCAGAAGCGCTAGCACCTTACGATCGGGTAGACCGTACCACCTACATCCCCTACATCTGCTAGTCTACCACGGTAAGAGTTCGCACGACTTAGTCAACTATGCTAGAGCCCATAATAGCTTGTGGCTGCACACGGAAGTTTCTAGTATGAATAGTCTCATGATCCCTTTGAGCCTGGGTGGCGGTCCAAAAGAAAAACAAGCAAGTCCTGGAATACCCAGGTGCCTCAATCCACCCAGATGTGTGTTTAAGTTGCCACCTTAGATAAACCATTAATTAACAATCTCACATCTGTCATGGATATCACTCACCCAATCCACGTCTACTAGCGTAGCATGGCATAATAAGCAAACGTAGAAGTAACTCCCAAAGGTTTGATAATAAACAGGTAATAGGTACTACCTCAACTACTTCCCATCCCACAATTTAGTTAGATCCTAACCATGCAATGTGTGAGGATTGATCTAATGAAAGAAAACGGGGTAGTAGAAAAGGTATGATCAAAGTGTTACTTGCCTTGCTGATGATCCGCGAAACCTAGAGATTCGAAGTAACAAGCGGCGGACTCCGGGTATTCTATCGCAGACAAACAAACAAGCATACAATAAGTACTCATCTAATGCACAGGTAAAACTCAAATAAGAGATCTAACCAGAAGGTTCAACTTAAGAACTCCGGTTGGCAAAAAGAATCAAATCGAACGAAGCAACGAAAAATCAAACGGCGAAAGAAAACAACTTCGTTCTAGTAATCTGGATCTAGGGCAAATTTTACAGTAGAAAAATCTTGTTTAAGTTGGTTAAATGGATAGAGGGTTTCGAGACGAAACTCTAGGCGCTTGAATCGCCTGATTCCGATAAACGAGCAAAAAGTTATACTAAAACGAAAATCAGATCAGGAATCGCGATCAGAAAAATCGCGGATTTAATCCGAGAAAAAGAAAAACGACGAACGCTCGCTAGAACGAACGAACGGACGGATGCTCGCTATTTAAATAAACTGGGAAAACCGATATATTAAAAAAACCGAATCTAAAAAACCGACGGAAAAATCCGACGAAAACCGATCTAGTTTTTTTTAAAAAAAACCGAAGGCACGGAAGTTGAGGCGCGGAGAACCTCGGCGGCGGCGTCCGGCGGCAGTGGCGCGGGGCGGCGGCGGCGGCGCGGGGCGGGAGCGGGTGGCGGCGGCTTTGGGGCTGGGCGGCTAGGGTTTATCCTGGGGGCTGATCCGACTTTTAAAGGCCACCTCGGGCCGGAGTCCTATCCGGACACGGCCCGTAGGTCGGTTCGTTTTTTTATATATTTCGCTCGGAAGAAAAATAAAAAGAAATACTAAACGGACTCCAAAAATTCCGAAATAAATTTTCACGGGCTTCTAAAATAAAGCCTCACAAGGTGAACATTTATTTGGGACCTAAATGCAATTTTGAAAAATGCACATTTTTCCTAAATTCAAATAAAACACCGAAAAACTCCGAAATAAAATCTTGTTTTATTTTATTATTAAATCCTCAATATTTCTTTATTTTGGGAAAGTCGTTTTATTCCCTCTCTCATATTTTTGTAATAGAAATAATTGATGATAAAATAAATAAAATCAAATGATCCTATTCTCAAAATTTGAGAAAACTCAAATATGAAAATAACGAAATCCCCAACTCTCTCCGTGGGTCATTGAGTTGCGTAGAATTTCTAGGATCAACCTAAATACAAAATAAAATATGATATGCAATGATGATCTAATGTATAACATTCCAAATTGAAAATTTGGGATGTTACAGTCCCGTCACATTCCAAATTGTAAACCTGTTCACACCGATCAAAATCTAAACGGTCTCCCACTTAGGAGCGTATTAATATGCGGTTATAAATACTACTACTCCAAGATGACTGCACGTTCCTCCTCAACTCCTCATCCACAAAAAGTCAAAAACAAACAAGTCATTCATCTTCGTACCCTTGCGTCTTCCATGGCCAGCGTGAGTTCTGGGTTGAGAGATTGCCACCAGGGAGAGGTGAGCCTAGAAGCAGGAGCACGAGAGATGTCCCGCCTCACCGTGATAGCAGCCAACATGTCCCGCCGCACGGCCATAGCAGCAGAGAGATCCCACCGCGCTGCCGAAGCAGCACGGAGGACCCGCCGCGCTGTCGATGCAGCAGACTGGTCCAGCGGTGCCGCGGAAGCAGAAGAAATGTCCCGCCGTGCCGCGAATGTAGCAGACATGTCCTCCCTTGCCGCGGCGGCCTGGGAAAATGCCTCAGGGGCAGGCGAGGACTCTTATAGACGCATGCGTGCCCTCGTCCATAGGCAGATGGATCAGATCTCCAGGTGGGCGAGGTTGCAGGATGACCTGCAAGCCTCGTTTAAATAGTCTTCCGACGTCATCCGGCAACTAAATGAGAGCAATGTGAAGCTCCTGGCCAAGCGCAACCTGCTGAGGGCGAAGATCATCAGAAGTGTGGAGCAGCAGGAGCAGACTACTGCCTTGTTGAAGAGGACTGGCGTCATCGTCGAGAAACTTATGGACGAGAATAACAAGCTGCGCATCGAGCATAGAAGGCTGGTGGAGGAATCCGTGGATGCTCTCAAGCAGCATCTTGAGGACAAGAAAGAGCTTGTCGCCGCTCACCGCGGAAACTAGTTCCCGCGGCCTGCAGCAACGCATCAAGAAAGTAGAGATCAGCGAGCCAGATCATTGTCTTCCTTCTTCTTTTACCCTTGTGTATTTCGGGCGTTGCCGCCTGTGGCTTTTTTAATTATGTTTCTAAATATGTAAGACAATTATTATCCACTGTCATCGTCCTTATATTCATCATGCTCGCTATAAGTCGTAGTCGATGCTATATAGGTCCATCAGATCTTACATCAAGATCCATGCAAAACTTTCTTTTTAGATTTTCATTTTTCTCTCTTAAATCTCAGTCCAGTGAGACATATAGCCACGCTGTAGAATAGGTGCTCGGGTGCCATAATGGAGACATTGGGAGGGAGGTGCGCGGCGGGTAGCGGTCAAAGGGCTCTCCTCCTGGTGAGCACACGCAGGGGTCTGATCGCACGCCTCCCGTACTCAAATAGCTACCCTGCACGGCACCTCCTAGCCAATAAAAAGGGGACGCATGGCCGCACGTAATTGGTAAGTCGAACACCCACGGTTTCAATAATACTTGTGTTTCCGATTTGTAACGTGACAACACTTGTTCCAAAATGACTTTATTGATTGTTAATGTGTGGGCCTTCGCAAATCGGACAGCAAAATTACCACAGCATGTTGGTGCCATGTCATGAGACCATGCCAGGTTTCATGATTTTCAGCCGTGTTTTGGAATTACATGAATTAAAAAACCAAGTTTCTCAATCTTTCCGGCCAAGCCACGATGCCCAGAAGTTTAAATTTCACTCCCATCTCTTGCATGGGACCTAGAAATTCACCCAAGGACACACATGTGACTTTTCAAACAACTTTGGTGCACTAGAGCATGTGCTTGTCGTTCAAATTTGAATTATGCACATGAAATGCCCAGAACCTCAATAAATGTATAAAAAAGGCCAAACGAACCTGGAATAATTCCAAAATTTAGCATGGTACTTCTATTTGGTCTAATCTGGCTGTGTAAAAAATAAGGCGGGAGAAGGCAGTGTACGTATGTCGTTTCGCACACGGAGGTGACATGTTCCCTCTTGGAACCACGAGCCTTCTTGAGGGAAGTTCCGGTTCGCAAGAAGCTTACACCAAAGCTTGTCCCAATTCGGCCAAAAATATTACCGTAGCATGTTGGTGCCATGTCATGACACCATGCCAAGTTTCATGATTTTCAGGCATGTTTTGGAATTACAGGAATTAAAAAACCAAGTTTCTCAATCTTTCCGGCCGAGCCACGATGCCCAGATGTTTGAATTTCACTCCCATCTCTTGCATGGGACCTAGAAATACACCCAAAGACACACATGTGATTTTTCAAACAACTTTGGTGCAATGGAGCATGTGCTTGTAGTTCAAATTTGAATTATGCACATTAAATGCACAGAAACTCAAGTAATGTATAAAAAAGGAAAAACGAGTCCGAAATAATTCCAAAATTTAGCACGGTACTTCTATTTGGTCTAATCTGGTTGTGTAAAAAAATAAGGTAGGAGAAGGCAGTGTACGTATGTCATTCCGCACACGGAGGTGACACATTTTCCCTCTCGGAACCACGAGCCTTCTTGAGGGACGCTCCGGTTTGTAAGAAGCTTACACCAAAGCTTGTCCCAATTCGGCCAAAAATATTACCGCAGCATGTTGGTGCCATGTCATAACACCATGCCAAGTTCATGATTATGAGGCGTGTTTTGAAATTACAGGAATTAAAAAAACCAAGTTTCTCAACCTTTCTGGCCGAGCCACGACGCCCAGATGTTTAAATTTCACTCCCATCTCTTGCATGGGACCTAGAAATTCACCCAAGGACACACATGTGGTTTTTCAAACAACTTTGGTGCACTGGAGCGTGTGCTTGTAGTTCAAATTTGAATTATGCACATCAAATGCCCAGAAACTCAATTAATGTATAAAAAAGGCGAAACGAGCCCGGAATAATTCCAAAATTTAGCACGGTACTTCTATTTGGTCTAATCTGGCTGTGTAAAAAAATAAGGTGGGAGAAGGCAGTGTACGTATGTCGTTTCGCACACGGAGGTGACACGTTCCCTCTCGGAATCACGAGCCTTCTAGAGGGAAGCTTCGGTTTGCAAGAAGCTTATGCCAAAGCTAGTCCCAATTCGGCCAAAAATATTACTGCAACATGTTGGTGCCATATCATGACACCATGCCAAGTTACATGATTTTCAGGCGTGTTTTGGAATTACAGGAATTAAAAAGCCAAGTTTCTCAATCTTTCCGGCCGAGTCACGACGCCTAGATGTTTGAATTTCACTTCCATCTCTTGCATGGGACCTAGGAATTCACCCAAGGACACACATGTGATTTTTCAAACAACTTTGGCGCACTAGAGCATGTGCTTGTTGTTCAAATTTGAATTATGCATATTAAATGCCTAGAAACTCAATTAATGTATAAAAAAAGGCAAAACGAACCTGGAATAATTCCAAAATTTAGCACGGTACTTATATTTTGTCTAATCTGGCTGTGTAAAAAAAATTAAGGCGAGAGAAGGCAATGTACGTATGTCGTTTCGCACACGGAGGTGACACCTTCCCTCTCGGAACCACGAGCCTTCTTGAGGGAAGCTCCGGTTTGCAACAAGCTTACACCAAAGCTTGTCCCAATTCGGCCAAAAAAATTACCGCAGCATGTTCATGCCATGTCATGACAGCATGCCAAGTTTCATGATTTTCAGGCTTGTTTAGAAATTACAGAATAAAAAAAACCAAGTTTCTCAATCTTTTCGGCCGAGCCACGACGCCCAGATGTTTGAATTTCACTCCAATCTCTTGCATGGGACCTAGAAACTCACCCAAGGACACACATGTGATTTTTCAAACAACTTTGGTGCGCTGGAGCCTGTGGTTGTAGTTCAAATTTGAATTATGCACATTAAATGCCTAGAAACTCAATTAATGTATAAAAAAGGCGAAACAAGCCCATAATAATTCCAAAATTTAGCACGGTACTTCTATTTGGTCTAATCTGGATGTGCAAAAAAATTAAGGCGGGAGAAGGCAGTGTACGTATGTCATTTCGCACACGGAGGTGACACGTTCCCTCTCGGAACCACGAGCCTTCTTGAGGGAAGCTCCGGTTTGCATGAAGCTTACACCAAAGCTAGTCCCAATTCGGCGAAAAAATTACCGCAGCATGTTCGTGCCATGTCATGAGACCATGCCAAGTTTCATGATTTTCAGGCGTGTTTTGGAATTACAGAAATAAGAAACCAAGTTTCTCAATCTTTTCGGCTGAGCCACGACGCCCAGATGTTTGAATTTCACTCTCATCTCTTGCATGGGACCTAGAAATTCACCCAAGGACACACATGTGATTTTTCAAACAACTATGGTGCACTAGAGCACGTGCTTGTAGTTCAAATTTGTATTATGCACATTAAATGCCCAGAAACTCAATTAATGTATAAAAAGGCCAAAGGAACACAGAATAATTCCAAAATTTAGCATGATACTTCTATTTGGTCTAATCTGGCTGTTTAAAAAAATTAAGGCGGGAGAAGGCAGTGTACGTATGTCGTTTCGCACACGAAGGTGACACGTTCCCTCTCGGAACCAGGAGCCTTCTTGAGGGAAGGTACGGTTTGCAAGAATCTTACAGCAAATCTTGTCCCAATTCGGCCAAAAAATTTACTGCAGCATGTTGGTGCCATGTCATGACACCATACCAAGTTTCATGATTTTCAGTCATGTTTTGGATTTACAGGAATTAAAAAACCAAGTTTCTCAATCATTCCGGCTGAGCCACGACACCGAGATGTTTGAATTTTATTCCCATGTCTTTCATGGGACCTATAAATTCACCCAAAGACACGCATGTGATTTTTCAGCAAACTTTGGTGCATTGGAGCATGTGCTTGTAGTTCAAATTTGAATTATACACATTAAATGCTGAGAAACTCAATTAATGCATAAAATGCCAAATGAACCCGGTATTATTCCAAATTTAAACACGACACTCATGTACTAGTAGCATGTTCACTGTACGTAAATGTTCTAGCAATTCAAACACCATCCTTTCCCTCCGTAACACCATTTTGTCTTCCAAAACATAATGAAAAAATCAGGTATACCACAAACAGTTTACTAGAAAGAATCGTGTGGGATGCGATATAAAATATCTTGGCGCATCGTCTTGTCTAGCTTACGCAGGAAGCTTCGTCATCTACAGTCCACCGCCCCCGCTTGAACCACACTTGCGTGCCAGTTTCTCGCGGCACCGAGCGAATTTTTTTGCCACCATGGAAAAATCTATCTCCCCGCCCCCTCCCTCTTACCAAAAGCCACATTTCCACTGTTCCTCCTTGCTTTCCAAGTTCAAACCTTCACTGCTGCTTACTGGCAGCTCAGCCTCCTCGTCGGCTACCCTTCTTCTTGCAGCGCCGCCTCCTCGCCGGCTACCCTTCTTCTTGCAGCGTCGCCTCCTCGCCGGCGACCCTTCTTCTTGCAGCGCCGCCTCCTCGCCGGTGACCCTTCTTCTTGCTGCACGACCTCCTCATCGCCGACCCTTCTTCTTGCCGCGCGGCCTCGTCGATATGGTCAAGTAATCCACACCCCACCCACACCATCCTCCTCCTGTCCCGTCCCATATGCCCCGACTGACGAAGCGACACCTTCCACCGAAATCACTGCCCCTCTCCTCCAATTAAGCGCCGCCCACAGCCATTTTACACGCAGTATTGTAACATCCCAAATTTTCAATTTGGAATGTTATACACTAGATCATCATTGCATATCATATTTTATTGTATTTTGGTTGATCCTAGAAATTTCACGCAACTCAAGGACCCTCGGAGAGAGTTGGGGATTTTGTTATTTTCATATTTGAGTTGTCTCAAATTTTGAAAATAGGATCATTTGATTTTATTTATTTTATCATCAATTATTTCTATTACAAAAATTATGAGAGAGGGAATAAAATGACTTTCCCAAAATAAAGAAATATTGAGGATTCAATAAAAAATTAAATAAGATTTTATTTGGATTTATTTGCTATTTTATTTGAATTTAGGAAAAATGTGAGTTTTTCAAAATTGCATTTAGGCCCCAAATAAATGTTCATCCTGTACAGCTTGATTTTAGAAGCCGGGAAAAAATTATTTCAGGATTTTTAGAGTCTGTTTAGTATTTCTTTTGTTTTTTTCCAAGCGTAATTATTAAAAAAAAACGTCCGAACCGACCTTGGGCCGTAAACGACCAGGACTCTCCTGGCCGGGCCTCTTATAAGCCGCAGCCCCGCCCCGGCCAAAGCCCAAGTTGCCGCCCCGCCCTAACCCTAGCGCCGCCGCGGCGCCCCGCCGCCGCTGCCGCGCCACCGCCTCGCCGCGCCGCTCCGCCGCCCCGCCGCCGCAGCCGCCGTCACCGGAGTTGTCGGAGGTATTTTTCGCCTTCGGTTTTTCTCGAAAAAACCGTTCGGTTTTTCCGACGGTTTTGTTCATTTTTTTAGTTTCAGTTTTTTTAAATAGATCGGTTTTTCCGGTTTATTTAAATAGTGAGCATTCGTCCGTTCGTTCGTTTGAACGAACGTTCGTCGTTTTTCTTTTTCTCGGATTAAATCCGTGATTTTTCTGATCGCGATCTCCGATCCGATTTTTGTTTTAGTCTAACTTTTCGCTCGTTTATCGGAATCAGGCGATTCAAGCGCCTGGAGTTTCGTCTCGAAACCCTATTTCTGTTTAAGCAACTCAAACAAGTTTTTGCCACTGTAAAAAAAGTCTTAGATCCAGAATAGTAAACAAAGCTTGTTTCTTTTGCCGTTTGTCTTTCGTTGCTTCGTTCGATTTGATTCTTTTTGCCAACCGAAGTTCTTAAGTTGAACTTTCTGGTTAGATCTCTTATTTGAGTTTTACCTGTGCATTAGATGAGTACTTATTGTATGCTTGTTTGTTTGCGATAGAGTTCCCGGAGTGCGCCGCTTGCTACTTCGAATCGCTAGGTTTCCCGGATCATCAGCAAGGCAAGTAACACTTTGATCATGTTTTCCCTCTACCCAGTTTTATTGCATTAGATCAATCCTCACACATTGCATGATTAGGATCTAATTAAATTGTGGGATTGGGAAGTAGTTGATGAGGTAGAACCTATTGCCCTGTTATATTCAAACCCTTGGGAGTTACTTCTACGCATTGCTTATATTGCTATGCTATGCTAGTAGACGTGGATTGGGTGAGTGTATCCATGACAGATGTGAGATTGTTAATTAATGGTTTATATAAGGTGGCAACTTAAACACACATCTGGGTGGATTGAGGTACCTAGGTATTCCAGGATTTCCTGTTTTCTTTTGGACCGCCACCCAGGCACAAAGGGATCATGAGATTATTCATGCTAGAAACTTCCGTGTGCAGCCACAAGCTACTATGGGCTCTAGCATAGTTGATTAAGTCATGCGAACTCTTATAGTGGTAGACTAGCAGATGTAGGGGAAAGTAGGTGTAACGGTCTACCCGATTGTAAGGTGCTAGCGCTTCTAAAAGACTATGTCTCGGTCATCCGTCTTCTCAAACACCATGTAGTGCGAGAAACCAAATGGAGGCGATCGAGTCTTGTGGGGAAAAGTGCGTAAACCTCTGCAGAGTGTATAAACTAATCATGATTAGCCGTGTCCCCGGTTATGGACATCTTGAGTATCTAGTATCTGGATTATCATGTGAATCTCAACATGTTACTCTAAATTAATTTTGCTGGGTTTTGTCTAATGATGAAGCTTAATTGGGATTGGGAATGCTGTAAACCATTCTCAATGTTTAACAACTACCATGATAGTTAAATAAATTTATTCCTTTGCAGTAGGGAAAAATTGGCTATATGCAAAACTGTAACCATAGAGCTTTCCATCAGCCAAATATGCATGTAGAATAGCTGTTTCATTCCATTACTCTCTATGTGTTACTTTGCCAGCATATTCCATGTGCGGACCCGTTTAGGGCTGCAACGTTAATGTTGCAGACTTTTCAGACGATGATTAAGGAGTTTTTGGTCGTGGTTCTATACTCAGTGATGCCGTTGGAGTTGATGGACTCACTTATCTTCCAAGTCTTCCGCTGTTATCGTTATTAGATGGCCTTAAGCCATATTTATTGTAATAAGTTCTCTTTTGAGACATTCGATGTAATAAGTGTGTGATTGCTACTCTATTATAAATCCTTCAAGTACTGTGTGGTGTCAGCATTACTGATCCAGGGATGACACCTGAGCACAGAGATTGGACCGTTTGAGGTCTAGTCGCTAGAAGATGGTATCAGAGCACACACTGACTGTAGGACATGACCACTAAGCTAAAGGCCTAGACCACTACTCACTCTCTTCTCTTTCTGACTTCTCATCTTTTCTAGTCTTTTAGGATGGCGGATGCAAGGAACAAGTTCAGGCAACCGGATGAAGATACACCCTTTGGACGTCACTTGAAGGAAGTCACTAGATACCTGAACATATGAGTACCAAGCTTCACCAGAACCTACAATGCCACTTTACCTGAAAAAGAGCGCTAGATGATTCAAGTTCAAGTTCCAGGAAGGACATTCATGCTAATCACTGAGCCCATCGAGTTTTCTTTTGATGCACCAACTTGGAGTCTAGGAAAGAGCATGGCAGCTCACATCGCCATGGGACGCATTGGAGAAGTCTACCGTAATGATCTTAAGGATACTATCTACCAGATTTGTTGGCGCCGAGATGAGCGCTGGGAGATGATCAGCACCAGAAAGGATAGATCAGTTGCAGCTTTTATCCAGGAGTTAAACCACCACATTCAACGTCAGGAAAACCAGATGTGCACCGACATGATAGACCTGAGGAAGGCAAAGACAAGAATCAAGGAACTGGAGGAGGAACTCAAGGCTACACGTGAAGATTATGAAGAGGAAACAGAAGTATTAGTGGAGAAGAATGACGATCTAATCAAGCAGATCAGAATATTCATGGGAGGCCCTACACCAGTAGAAGAAGACAACGAACCCAAGGAGATTCGCCCAGAAGACTACATCATCATCGACGACACCGACTCGGATCCAGATGATAGCGATGATGACTATGTTGATGAAGCTGGAGCAGATATCATGGAGTCTGCAACCGAAGAATATTTCTAGTATACCCCCTCATCAGTAGTAGTAGTAGTCCACCATGTAAATATAGTAGTCCGATCACTTTTGTGATAGTTAGATCGTTTGTATGCCCTTGTTTGATTGATTGAATGAAGTGAATTGTTTGCTTTTGCCTCATGAGCATATGGGTAGTGTTTTCTCTTTAGACCCCTCTCTATTCTTAAATCTCATCTTTTCTAAACCCTCAGATGCCTCCGAGACGTGACCCCAGATTTACCTTTCCACCGGAGCTCACCCAGTTGATCCAGCAGCAGAACATGTTGATGCAGTTGCTAGTCCAGAATCAGAATCAGGGGAACAACAACAACAACCCACCACCACCACCACCACCTGTTGATCACTTAGCCCGTTTTCTTAGGCTGAATCCGCCGATGTTTTCCAGTAGCACCGGGCCGATAGTAGCAGATGATTGGCTCCGCAAGACAGCTAGAGAGTTGACCACAGCAAGATGCACGGATGCGGAAAAGGTGAAGTTTGCCACGCATCAGCTTGAAGGACCCGCAACATCATGGTGGGAGAATTTCACAGCCACCTTCCCTGTCGACACTGTCACGTGGGACCAGTTTCAGCAAGCTTTTCGAACTGCCCATGTTTCAGCAGGAGCTATGGCCATAAAGAAGCGAGAGTTTTGCATCTTGCGCCAAGGAGGACCGACAGTTGGCCAGTACGTGGAGGACTTTAGTAAATTAGCACGTTATGCTCCAGATGACGTTGCTACGGATGCAGCTAAGCAGGAGAAGTTTCTGGAAGGACTGAATGATGAGTTGAGCATGCAGTTGATGGTAGCAACCTTCAACAACTACCAAGAGTTGGTAGATCGTGCTCTTATGATTGAAGGGAAGCAACAGCAGATTGAGAATCGCAAGAGGAAGTATGGACAAGGGAAGAACACTTCAGGAGCTCAGCAGAAGCCACATTTTACCCCTAGACCGGGAGGACATTTTCAGCATACCTATGGAGGAGGTAGCTTGCATAATCACAATGGCACCAAGAATGGTAATGGGAATGGAGGAAGCAACGGCCAGAACCGCACCAACCCATCGACCCCAGCCAAGAGAGACCTGAGCCAAGTCACTTGTTTTAAGTGCCAGAAGACCGGACATTATGCCAATGAATGTCCTGACTCACAGAATGGTAATGGCAATGGAAGCTCTAGGAAGAAGCCGAACCCTTTCAACAGGGGACAAGTGAACCACGTTAACGTGGAGGAGGTTGAAGAGCAACCGGATGTAGTAATCGGTAAGTTTTTGGTTAAGTCATTTACTGCACTTGTTCTTTTCGATACTGGTGCATCGCATTCATACATATCAAGGGGATTTATGGATAAGTATAACCTACCCACCAAAGTACTTAGAACACCTATGTTAGTAAGCTCACCTGGAGTGGAGTATATGGCTAGCCAAGGATGTTTTCAAGTGCCATTAAGTATAGGTAGGCATGTGTTTCCCTCAGATTTGATAATATTGGAATCACAAGGTTTGGATGTAATTCTGGGTATGGATTGGTTGTCGATGTATGGAGGAAACATCGATTGTGCCAGTAAGTCAATCTTGCTTACCACCCCAGAAGGGAGAAGGATCAAGTATGTATCCCGGCAAGTGCCGAAGAGGACTCAAGTAAATTGTTTAACAGGAGTTGTGCAGGAGGAAGTACCAGTAGTGAAGGATTTCCCTGATATATTTCCAGAAGAGTTGCCAGGCATGCCACCGGATAGAGATATTGAATTTTTGATTGAGCTTTTGCCACAGGGCCAATATCAACGAGACCATATAGGATGCCTGCAAAGGATTTGGTGGAGATTAAGAAGCAAATTAAGGAGTTACTGGATAAAGGGTACATTCGCCCAAGTTCTTCACCTTGGGGATCGCCAGTACTTCTAGTGGAGAAGAAGGATGGATCGTTAATAATGGTTGTAGATTACTGAGGATTGAATGAAGTAACTAAAAGTGCGTTATATCGACTAGAGGGGGGGTGAATAGGCGATTTTTATTGAAGTCTTCAAAACGTGGAAGTTATGAAGACAATCGATAGAAATAAACCTATTACCCTGCAGCGGAAGGTAGACTACACTAGGCAAGCCATAGTCAAGTATTCAATAGAGTGAAAGCACAATGACTAATAGCAGCAATGTAGTAAGGATCAGGTAGGAAGATATTGTGAAGCCACACAGAACACGCAGTCACTCAGTGAAGACAAAAGATAGTGTGAACATACAATGACTTCACAAGGAGTAACAGTAAGTAAAGGGAAGGGAAGATGAAACCAGTGACTCGCTGAAGACAATGATTTGTTGGACCAGTTCCAGTTGCTGTGACAACTGTATGTCTGGTTAGGGCGGCTAGGTATTTAAACCTTAGGACACACAGTCCCGGACACCTAGTCCTGAACACGCAGCTCAGGACACCCAGTCCTCACCGTATTCGCCTTGAGCTAAGGTCACACAGACCTCGCCCAATCAATCTGGTAAGTCTTCAAGGTAGACTCCCAAACCTTCACAGACTTCGTTCATTGGCAATCCACAATGTCTCTTGGATGCTCAGAACACGACGCCTAACCGGCTGGAGGATGCACAGTCCTCAAGTGTAATAAGTCTTCAGATCACACAGACAAGAAGACTTAAGTGATGCCTAATTCTCTTTGGCTCTGGGTGGTTAGGGCTTTATCCTCGCAAGGAATTCTATCTCAAAGGCTTCGAGGTGGGTTGCTCTCAAACGACAAAAGCCGTACTCTGAATCTGAGCAGCCAACCGTTTATGGTTGTAGGGGGTGGGCTATTTATAGCCACTTGGCAACCCGACCTGATTTGTCCGAAATGACCCTGGGTCACTAAGGAACTGACACGTGTTCCAACGGTCAGATTTCAAACTCACACGACAACTTTACTTGGGCTTCAAGCAAAGCTGACTTGCCCGACTCTGGACAAGATTCGCTCTTAAAGTCTTCACTCGAAGACATAGGTTTTGTTTAAGCATCACTTCAATCATTCTGACTGGTTCTCTTGGACCCCACTTAACAGTACGGTGGTTCCTATGACTCAACACAGAAGAAAGAGAACTACGAAAGATCTAAGTCTTCGAGCTCCATAGGCTTCATGTGGTGTCTTCTCTTGTCATAGTCTTCAATGTGAATATCTTCATATACCACCTTTGACTTCAATGTCTTCATACATTTTTAGGGGTCATCTCTGGTAGGAAAACCGAATCAATGAGGGACTTCTACCTGTGTTATCCTGCAATTCTCACAAACATATTAGTCCCTCAACTAGGTTTGTCGTCAATACTCCAAAACCAACTAGGGGTGGCACTAGATGCACTTACAATCTCCCCCCTTTTGGTGATTGATGACAAACTAGTTGAAGTTTTCAACGGGGAATATAATCTGTGAAATTGTAAAGGATAAGGAATTGTCTTCATAAGTTGCAAGGGCTCCCCCTGAAGATGTGCATATAAGCAATTTGCTTTTGGAATGCAAATGCACATGGCAGGTTGTACTTGTGGAGATCCACTTCAACTTATGATGACAATCCACTATGCATGTGAAAATATATGAAGATAATGACATGCATAATGGAAAATGGACGTCTGTAGAATGATCTAAGTGCGGAATTTACCGTCGCACATGCGGAATTTATCATCGCAACACAAGGTGGCAGATAAGTAGCAGACGACCATCGAGTTTGAGTGTTACAACTCAAAGAACCAAATGTAGCAAAACGAGAGTTGTAAGCACGAAGCAAAATATAAAGCACCCGCCCATATGGACCCGCTTGAAGACTATCAAGCTCATATGCTTCTCCCCCTTTTGTCAGTAAGAACCAAAAAGGTTTGAAGACATAGAGCATCTACTCGTTCCCATGAGGAGTAGGTGAAGCAGCAGGGTCATTGGTGGTGTTTGGCGTTGCTGAAGAGCTTGGAGCAGAGTCGAAGCATGCTGGAGGAGGTGGCGGTGAAGTAGCATCGTCTTCATCCTCGATCACTCTGGCATTCACAGTTGCAGCAGAGGAAGAGAACTCAGAGTCTTCAAGGGATGGAGTTTGTCGCAGCACTGCCCTTCGAGGAGGTGTGGAGTCAAACTTGAATCGCTCAGTGAAGCCATCCTCTTGAAGATCATCTTCAGAACACATCAGCGTTAGCCCTTTCCATGTGCGGCGAGAGGTTTCATGGGCAACAAAAGCATTCTTGGTGGTAAGATTGCGAATGCGATTAACATCCACCAAGAGGCTTTGCATCTGACGCTTCAGCCAGTCATGATGCCTATCCTGTTTCTGATGAAGAGCCACAAGAAGCTCTCGGTCGTTGAGAACACGAGTGCGTTTCTTGGGTCGTGGAGCAGTTGTACTGTCAGTGGCTTTAGTGAGAGCAGGATGCGGTGCACGTGTAGTGCCAGCCAAAGGATACACATGAGTTACGGCTTCCACGCCTTCAACATTCTGAGTGAAACTTTGATGCTCTGCATTCTGAAGACTGAGAGGTTCCTTGGCAGGCTCAGGATAGATGTCTTCAATAGACATATCCACATCAGGCAAAAAGATCCGATGGTTGCGGGCCGAGGGCTGATATGAGATAGCGGAGTGAAGTTTGATCAGCCGCATCACCCAAGGGGCGTAGAACTTCAAACCAAACAGATCAGAGCCAGATGCAGCAAGTTGGTGAATGAAGAAATCCTATGTATTGAAGCATTTTCCATGAAGAATGTAGAAGACCAAAGTCTTCATTGCACCTTCCAGCTTGGCATGGGGAGAATGTCCTTTGATTGGCCAGAGAGTTCGCCTTATGATGTGATAAATGGTTCTTGGCAGATACTCAAGGTCTTCAACAAAGAACTCCGTGGGATAAGCAGCATCTTGGGGCAATGGCTTCATCATACTGAGCATCTGACTCATATTAGGTTCAGTCTTCTGAAAGATGCTCTCAATAGCTTCACTATGAAGCTGACAGCCGTGCTTGTAGAGATCGCCAGGAGTGGGCAAACCAGTGAGCTCAATGATGTCAAAGGCTTTGGCTTTGTGATGAACATTTCCTGTCATCCACTCTAGGACCCAAGTCTTCGGATCTCTGCTATACCCGCGGATGTGAAGTGTGGCATAGAATTGGAGCAGCAACTGTTCATTCCAATGCTCTTGGTCAGTGATGAACGGCAGCAGTCCAACCTCTTTGAAGCAATCCAGAGCTTCTTCCAGACAGGGCAGACCAGCTATTGCTTCAATGTGAAGGCGCTTGTGTGGGAAGATGCGACCTTGGTTCTAAAGAACGCATGAGTAATAGCTTCACCGCGGATAGCTCCAGAACCGATCAGATGATATCCTTTACCTTGAATAGGGGTTCCTGGAGCTATTGAAGAATGTGTTGTCTGCTCTGAAGCCATTGATATTGAAGGAGCCAGGTGCTGATGCAGGACCTGGGAACCTTGGCAATCTTGGGATTGGCTTCTGTACCTGAGGTCCGTGCTCAACATGATAGTCGAATTGGGGACCGGCAGCAGACACAGGAACAAAAGCAGCGGGATCAGTGGCTTTGCTGACTTCTGGTGCTTTTATTGGTGAGGGCTCCACATTTGCTTCAGCCATGTCAGCGTCAGTGGCTTCAGTGGTGTTGGTGGTGGCAGCCGCAAGATTTTCAATCATGTTCTCCTCGAGAACTGCTTCTTGGTGGGACAGGGGAGTAGCAGCTTGTGGGACTTCTTCTTCATCGGCTGATGCAGCCGGAATGTCTTCAGCAGATTCCGCTTTAGACGCGGAGACTGGAGGCCTTGGTCCTTTGCGAAGCCTGCGCAACGCAGGCGACGCCTGTGGAGTTGGAGTTGGCTGGGCCTCAAAGTCTTCTTCCTCTTGTGGGCGATCAGCCCATGAAGCATCCTAAGCGATTGGCGTCAGAGGACGACCAATGCTGATGAGTTCGCTGTGCTCGAGCTGAGGAAGGACTGCACCATCTTCTACATGGTCATGGTGACCAATGTCTTCAGCAGTGATGGGATCAGCTGCTGGAAAGTCTTCAGCTTCATGAGCCTCTGTGAAAGCAGGCTCATGGATTGTCAGTTGGCGTTCAGCGTCAGGACGAACCATAGAAATGGGTTCAACAATCAAAGGCTCTGTGGGAGCAGTCCGTTCTTTCTTTGTCTTCCTCTTCTTCTTGGAGGGGGCAGTAGCAGAGGCTTCAGGACGTTTCCTCTTCCTGGCTTCAGCCTCAGCAGTCCTTGTCTTCTTCAGCTCTGAAGCAGTTGACCGGCTTTTTGGCTTCGAGCCAGTCATTCTAGTTGGGAAGACAATGGGATCTGCTTCTTGCCTTGGTGCGTCGGGTTCAGCCGTAGCGTGCTTCTTCTTCTTTGCGGCCATCCTGGGGTCGATGCCAGGACGCCCAAGGGCCTTGCGCTTCTCAGCCTCATTGTAGGCTTGCACACATATGTCAGCCAGAACCTTCATGCGCTCACGCGAACCCTGAGCTTCTGCATGTTTCTTTAGAAAGGCTTCCTTGAGCTCGTGCAGCATAATCTTGAAGTTCTTCACTTCTTGCACGCTGAGCTTGGCCATATGCTTCTTGAACTGAGCCTTTTCAAAGTCAATCTGCTGCTTCAGTTCAACAATGCGCTGGGCGATAGCTAGTTCTGAAGCAATGGCGCCATGGAAGGCGACACTGAGGCCAATGGGTAGTTGCAGATCTTCAAAGCTGATGTTTGGCGTGTCAAACCACTCATCAATGAAGTTGTGGATGATTGTTACATCAAAGAGAGGCAGATCATTGAAGATTTCTGCTCCTTCTTTGCTCTTGATGAGTTGCTCAAGAGCGTCATCTGCAAGATCTTCATCACTTGACAGATCAATGGCATCATTGCGCAGAATGGCAGCAGCTGTTAGCTCTTGGCCGGTGTGTGGCAGAGGCATCTTGACCTTCTAGGGCTTGGAGATGCGTGATAAATCTTTAGACTGCACACTGTCTTCAGGAGGTGCAGTTGTCAGTGGCTTTGCTCGTGAGATTTTTGGTGAAGGGGCAGGCTTTGAAGCTTTAGGCTTCTTCAACTTCTTTGGCTTCGGCGCTGCAGGCGCTTCGTCTAATTTAGCGTCAGCTGCAGGCTCATTCACTGCAGTCCCTTGAACCAAGATATGGGTGATGAGGCCTTCAAGGTTGTAGAAAGGACCAACGACATTGGGTTCTGCATCTCGTGTGCCATCAGCCCTTGGAGCTGAGGGACCAGGGTTGAAGTCTAGTCCCAATGTCTTCTTGTTTTGCTTCGCTCAGTTCTGGGCAAACTGGAAGTTGCGCTTGAACAGAATGTCGTCACGACACCATAGTAGTGACGATGGGTGTGCATCAATAGGCTGTGGCCCACGGACCATGCAGGGATAGAAGCCTTGTTCAATGGCTTCATCTCTGGACCTGGGTTGAAGATTCTTGTATAGGATGTCTCCCCACGGTCTCTTGATGGCATTTTTCTCAGAATATTCCTGGGTTACAAATCGGTATTTGAACCATTGTTCTGCCCAATATCTTTGAATCCATTGGATTCGGGTCTTGCGCTGATTGTAAATCCTCTTCAGGATCTGTCTTGTACAGTTTTGAGAGGTCATCTGGCAGATCTCTAGATGTTTCTCCACGATGCTTTCTGCCACCCTTCCTTGCTGATTTCTCTGAAGCCATGAACTTTAAACTGAAAGGCTTCAACACGTTCAAAGGCTTCAAAGATTTTCGCTTGCTGGACAAACAGGAACTTGCTTCGGGAGAATTTATATGATGTTGTAAGAATTCTGCAAATGAATGCAGACTATGAGAACCAAGGGATTCTCCCACGGACATGTACCTGTGACAGCATTAAGGTGCGAGGGAAGGGGAAGAGGTCATATGCATTCTCAGAAGATTTTGAACATAAATCAGTTTAGAAGACATTGACCTCATCGTGCGAAGACATTCACTCATAGATAAGGAGTTGGTTCCAGATTTGTACAAATCCAGAGATCAGTACAAGTGAGGAATCTAACTACTTTGTGAAGCATAAGTGAATATACTAGGCATGTTATGAGATGCAGTATGAGAGAGATCTAACTTGTGTGAATAGAAACTGCTTGTGGTAGAAAGTGACAAAGCCATAGGATCAACGGTGCCGTAAAAAGGAAGTTTTATTTACCACACTAAGAACTGCTAGACGGAGTGGAAGATGAGGCCAAGCAGTTCGATCTTCCGTGCCCTAACTTGGCGACGGAGGACACCTACGGCAACGGCGGAGAGGACGATGTCCGCGGTCGGCGTGAAGACGGCGTCGGAGAGGTTGCGGCAGCGAAGCGCTTCGTCGCCGGCGTCGTCGAGGGCTAGCGGTGGCGCTAGGGTTCGTGCGAGAGTGGAAGAAGAGATAATGACCGCCGTGAAGTGTGTATTTATAGGTACAGGGGCGGCACTGCGTTATTACACAGGTGCCCCTGGCGATTCGCATCTGAGGAACACGTGGCCATTATGCAGAATTTTGGGGGTTTGTTCCACGGCCCACGCACGCCTGGATTGTCGGGTGGTCGTTCCTACTTCTCCGGGTTTCATGTGGAGGAATGAGCATTGAAAGTGGACTTAAGGTTTATCTTTGTATCTTCTGCTGACAAGGACGCAGAGAAGACATTCGACAGTTTCAATAGAATGCATATGATTTGGAGAGATAGAGTTTGAGATAGATAGCATAGAGAGGTTAGGGTCCGATCACATTCACTTAGTTCAAAAGATTCAACAAGAAGACATAGCTATAAGTGAATGCTGTAGAGGACAGAACACTAGTATATATATATAATCAACATAATGAAGATAATCATGAAGACATGTTGAGATTGAAGCCAAACCAAATGTGAAGACATAGCAAGGTAACACCATGAGTGAAACACTTCAAAATAGAACATTTGGTGGTGGCGTTACCCACCGTATAGGAAGTATTAGACCCAGACATGGCGCACAATTATCGTGGCGCTCCAAAGTCAAATTCCACATTAATGTATTCACACTTAGAATGTATGTCTTCATTGATTGAAGATATACTTTACTTCGTGTGTTGCACATCTAAGTCATCAATATGCATAAGGGTTAGGATGTGTGCCTGATCACAGGACATTTGAGGATTCCGGGATATTTAGCTCACACCGTAACTTGCAAAATCTCTTCTCATCCAAGGGCTTGGTTAAGATATCTGCCAATTGATCTTCAGTGTTGACGTGTATGATATCAGTATCTTCCTTCACAACATGATCTCTGAGAAAGTGATGACGAATTTCAATGTGCTTTGTCTTCGAGTGCTGAACTGGGTTGTTGGCAATCTTGATGGCGCTTTCATTGTCGCAGTAGAGTGGCACTTGCTTCAGATGAATGCCATAGTCTTTGAGTGTTTGCTTCATCCACAGAAGCTGAGCGCAGCAAGATCCAGCAGCAATGTATTCAGATTCAGCAGTGGAGAGAGATACACAGTTCTGCTTCTTTGAAGACCAACATACAAGTGATCGTCCCAGAAAGTGACATGTGCCTGATGTAGACTTGCGATCAACTTTGTCACCAGCATAATCAGCATCCGAGAATCCAACCAGATCAAACTCTGAGCCCTTTGGATACCATAATCCTAGAGTTGGGGTGTGAGCCAAATATCGAAGAATTCGCTTCATAGCTAAGTGATGCGACTCCTTTGGTGCCGCTTGAAATCGAGCACACATGCAAACACTAAGCATAATATCTGGCCTAGATGCACATAGATAAAGTAAAGTACCAATCATGGAGTGGTATACCTTTTGATCGAACTCTTTACCATTGTCGTCAGGACCCAGATGATGCTTGGCAGGCATTGGCGTCGTGAAGCCTTTGCAGTCTTGCATACCGAACTTCTTTAGGCAATCTTTGAGATACTTCTCTTGAGATATGAAGATGCCGTTGCGTTGCTGTCGTATTTGAAGACCGAGAAAGAACTTCAGCTCTCCCATCATAGACATTTTATATTGCTCTTGCATCATATATCCAAACTCTTCACTATACTTCTGATTTGGTGCAGCCGAAGATAATGTCATCCACATATATTTGGCACACAAACAGTTCACCATCATATGTCTTCGTGAAGAGAGTGGGGTCGAGAGAACCAGGTATGAAGCCTTTGCTCTTCAGGAAGTATTTGAGTGTGTCATACCAGGCCCGAGGGGCTTGTTTGAGGCCATACAGTGCCTTGTTGAGCTTGTATACCATGTCAGGATGTTTTGGATCTTCAAAACCAGGAGGTTGTGCAACATACACTTCTTCAATCTTGCCATTGAGGAAGGCGCTCTTCACATCCATTTGATAAAGAAGTATGTTGTGATGATTTGCATAGGCCAGCAGTATGCGTATGGCTTCAAGTCTAGCCACAGGAGCAAATGTTTCATCGAAGTCAATGCCTTCCACTTGAGTATATCCTTGAGCAACGAGACGAGCTTTGTTTCTGACAACTTGACCATGCTCATCTTGCTTGTTGCGGTATATCCATTTGGTGCCTATTATGTTGTGCTTCCGAGGATCGGGATGCTTGACCAGTTCCCATACATTATTCAACTCAAACTGTTGAAGCTCGTCTTGCATAGCTTGAATCCATTCAAGTTCCATGAAGGCTTCTTCAACTTTCTTGGGTTCTGTTATTGAGACGAATGCGAAGTGCCCACAGAAATTTGCTAGCTGAGTTGCCCTTGAACAAGTGAGTGGACCGGGTGCATTGATGCTATCAATTATTCTTTCAATCTGCACTTCATTGGCAACGCGAGGATGTACAGGGCGAAGATTTTGCTCTTGCTGATCATTGTCGTTGTTAGAAGGAATGTCTTCAGGCTGAGCATTGTCTTCATGTTGATCAGGTGCTGAGATGATAAGTTCTTCTTCAGGATGAGCTTCAGAAGGTATAATTTCTCCAGTTCCCATTAGCTTGATTGATTCACTAGATGGAACTTCATCTAGCACATTTGGCAGTTGCTCTCTTTGTGAACCATTGGTCTCATCGAACCGCACATCCACTGTTTCAACCACTTTGTAATGAAAGAGATTGAAGACTCTGTAGGAGTGCGAATCCTTTCCATATCCAAGCATAAAACTCTCATGTGCTTTTGGTGCAAACTTTGAGGTGTGATGTGGGTCCTTGATCTAGCACCTGGCGCCAAATACTCTGAAGTAACTGACATTTGGCTTCTTGCCAGTAAGGAGCTCATAAGATGTCTTGGTCAGAAGCTTGTGAAGATAAACACGATTGATTGTATGGCATGCAGTATCAATGGCTTCAAGCTAGAATTTTCTTGGAGTCTTGTATTCATCTAGCATCGTTCTGGCCATCTCAATGAGTGTTCTGTTCTTGCGTCCGATGACCCCATTCTGCTGTGGCGTGTACGGGGCTGAGAATTCATGAGTGATGCCCAAGGTATCAAGATATGTATCAAGGCCAGTGTTCTTGAATTCAGTGCCATTGTCACTTCTGATATGCTTTATCTTGGCGCCATAGTTGTTTATTGCTCGATTGGCGAAGCGTCTGAAGAATCATGCACTTCAGTCTTGTAAAGGATTATGTGCACCCAAGTATATGTAGAATAATCATCAACAATGACAAAGCCATAGAGACAAGCAGTAGTAGTAAGAGTTGAGTAATGAGTGGGACCGAAAAGATCCATGTGAAGCAGTTCGAAGGGTCGAGTAGTGTTCATGATTGTCTTCGAGGGATGTTTGGCCCTCGTCATCTTTCCTGCCTCACAGGCACCGCATAAGTGATCTTTCTGGAACTTGACGCCCTCGATGCCTATGACATGCTTCTTCTTTGCCAGGGTGTGGAGGTTCCTCATGCCACCATGCCCAAGCCTCCGATGCCAGAGCCAACATTCTGAAGCTTTTGCTAGAAGACATACGTCAAGCTGTGGTCCTGCTGAGAAATCTACTACGTACAAATCATCTTTTCGATACCCTTCAAATACTAGAGACTTGTCAGATTCCATTAGAACAAGGCAACAATATTTTCCAAATATTACGATCATGTTTAAATCGCAAAGCATTGAGACAGACATTAAGTTGAAGCCAAGGGATTCAACAAGCATGACTTTATCCATGTGTTGATCCCTTGAGATTGCAACTCTACCTAGACCCAATACCTTAATTTTACCAGTGTCAGCAAATGTGATGTGGCTCTTGTCGGATGGACGTAAGGTTGAGTCCATAAGAAGGCTTCTTTTTCCAGTCATGTGATTTGTACACCCACTATCAATAATCCATTCTGAAGACGCTAGTGTCGTACCCTACAGTGCAGTTAGGGGGATAGGCTTCACGAAGAGCATTGTGAAGCAAAAACATTTGACGAACCAGTGGGTTATGAAAGCTTAGATTCAGATTAGGACTAATAGGGAGAGTAGCAAGTGATTCAGGAACGAAGTACATAGTAAGACCATTCGGGCATTTGATCTTGCGCCCTACAAGATGTTTAAGGTCCCCAGCAATAGCGTCAGACGATTTTGGTTTTCTGCTGGAGACCTTTCCCTGCAAAAGAGAGTTAAGCTTTCTTAGCCACCCACATCTTCAAGGGTGGCTTAGAAGCAATAAGTCTAAGTGCAGCATCTGAGAACTTTGGCTTTGGAGCCCTAGCAAACAGTCTTGCAGGCGGACAATAGTACTCACAAGAATAAGTAGAATAGTTCTTGGTCTTATGAACATGACGGTTTGATGAACTGCTCTCATATTCATATGCCTGGGTATGGTTTCCCTGCAAAACATTTGCGTTAGTGCGACTCAGGTGAGTCCTCTGTCTGTATGAAGCCTTTGGACCGTATGAAGCCTTTGGTCTGAGGTTTGTCTTCTTCACGTGAGGTGTCATGATGACATTCACAGGAAGATTCTCCAGACACCTTTTCGGAACCCAGGTCTTCTTCATAGGCGGTCCATTCCTGCAGTTAGTACCAATGTACCTGGCAAACACTTCACCATTCTGATTCTTAAACAGTTTATAGTTTGCATCAAGGGATTCATCAATGATAATGGGGTTAGCACAAGTGAAGCCAAATAGATTGGATGGATCTGTTGAAGGTTCCTTTGCAGCAACCCATGTGGTTTTGGGGTACTGCTTAGGTTTCCAGTAAGAGCCATCAGCATTCATTTTCCTTACGAACCCAACACCCTCTTTCCTCGGGTTTCGGTTCAGAATCTGCCTTTTGAGGACATCACATAGTGTCTGATGCCCTTTAAGACTTTTGTACATCCCTGTTTCAAGCAATGTCTTCAACCTAGCATTCTCATCAGCAATAGCAGTGGTATCCACAGCAGAGGGGTTAGTTACCACATCAACAGTTGAAGATATTGCAACAGTAGTAGCAGTAGAACATTCAGCAACAGAAGCAGCATTATCACACTCAATGCATTTAAGACATGGTGGTTCAAATCCTTCCTGAGCGGAACTGATCTGTTAGGCGCGAAGTGACTCGTTTTCCTTTTGAAGATCTTCATGAGCCGCTCTCAATTTCTCAAGATCTTGCTTCCTTTGAAGATAATCATAGGAAAGCTTTTCATGAGTTGTTGAGAGAGTTTCATGACAACTTTCAAGTTCCTCATACTTAACGTGAAGATTTTTTATGTCTTCAATTAAGGATTCAGATTGAGTCATTTCAGCACCTAACAGATCATCACTTCTGTCTAACAGTTTTTGAATATGTTCCATAGCTTTCTGTTGTTCAGTTGCAATTTTAGCAAGTGTTTTGTAGCTGGGTTTTGAACCACAATCAGAGTCATCGTCACTAGAGGTTTCATAGTGAGTAGTGCGTGTGTTTACCTTGGCACCGTGTGCCATGAAGCAGTATGTAGAAGCGGAGTAATCCTTGTCATTTGCATCGGTGTCGGTGATGAAGTCATTGTCTTCAGTGTTGAAGATGGACTTGGCAACGTATGCTGTAGCCAGACTTGCGACGCCTGAATCGGACTCCTCCTCAGACTCCACCTCCGCCTCCTCAGAAGCGGACTCCTCCTCTGAATCCATTTCCTTGCCAACAAACGCACATGCCTTGCCACATGAGCTCTTCTTGTGTGATGAAGACTTTGAGGAAGACTTGGAAGAAGACTTTGAGTATTTCTTCTTCTTCTTGTCGTCAGAGTCATATTCCTTGCTCTTCTTCTTCTTTTTGTTCTCATTGTCCCACTGTGGACACTCAGAGATGAAGTGGCCAAGTTTCTTGCACTTGTGACATGTTTTCTTCTTGTAGTCGTGAGCAGAAGCTTCAACATTCCTTGAGCTTGATCGGGAAGACTTTGTGAAACCTTTCTTCTTGGTGAATTTTTGGAACTTCTTCACAAGCATAGCAAGTTCCCTTCCAATGTCTTCAGGATCATTCGAACTGCTGTCAGATTCTTCTTCAGATGAGGAGACAGCTTTTGCCTTCAAGGCACGAGTTCGCCAATAGTTTGGACCGTAGATATCTCTTTTCTCAGAAAGCTGAAACTCATGTGTGTTGAGCCTCTCAAGTATGTCAAACGGATCGAGTGTCTTGAAATTAGGATGTTCTTGAATCATCAGGGCTAGGGTGTCAAACGAACTATCAAGTGATCTCAGTAGTGTCTTGACGACTTCATGTTTGGTGATCTCAGTAGGGCCGAGGGCTTGAAGCTCATTTGTGATGTCAGTGAGTCGGTCAAATGTGAGCTGGACATTCTCATTGTCATTTCGCTTGAAGCGGTTGAAGAGGTTGCGAAGGACACTGATTCTCTGATCTCTCTGGGTTGAGACGCCTTCATTGAACTTGGAGAGCCAGTCCCAGACCAGCTTAGATATTTCCAAAGCACTCACACGGCCATACTTTCCTTTGGTCAGATGACCACAGATGATATTCTTGGCAGTAGAGTCCAGTTGAACGAATTTCTTGACATCAGCAGCAGTGACACCTTCTCCAGCCTTGGGAACGCCGTTCTTGACGACATACCATAGGTCAACGTCAATGGCTTCAAGATGCATGCGCAACTTATTCTTCCAGTAGGGATATTCAGTTCCATCGAAGATGGGGCACGCAACGGAGACTTTAATTATCCCTGCAGTCGACATAGCTAAAACTCCAGGTGGTTAAACCGAATCACACAGAACAAGGGAGCACCTTGCTCTGATACCAATTGAAAGTGCGTTATATCGACTAGAGGGGGGGTGAATAGGCGATTTTTATGAAAGTCTTCAAAACATGGAAGTTATGAAGACAATCGATAGAAATAAACCTATTACCCTGCAGCGGAAGGTAGACTACACTAGGCAAGCCATAGTCAAGTATTCAATAGAGTGAAAGCAGAATGACTAATAGCAGCAATGTAGTAAGGATCAGGTAGGAAGATATTGTGAAGCCACACAAAACACACAGTCACTCAGTGAAGACAAAAGATACTGCGAACATACAATGACTTCACAAGGAGTAACAGTAAGTAAAGGGAAGGGAAGATGAAACCAGTGACTCGCTGAAGATAATGATTTGTTGGACCAGTTCCAGTTGCTATGACAATTGTACGTCTGGTTAGGGCGGCTAGGTATTTAAACCTTAGGACACACAGTCCCGGACACCCGGTCCTGAACACGCAGCTCAGGACACCCAGTCCTCACCGTATTCCCCTTGAGCTAAGGTCACACAGACCTCGCCCAATCACTCTGGTAAGTCTTCAAGGTAGACTCCCAAACCTTCACAGACTTCGTTCACCGGCAATCCACAATGTCTCTTGGATGCTCTGAACGCGACGCCTAACCGGCTGGAGGATGCACAGTCCTCAAGTGTAATAAGTCTTCAGATCACACAGACAAAAAGACTTAAATGATGCCTAATTCTCTTTGGCTCTGGGTGGTTAGGGCTTTATCCTCGTGAGGAATTCTCTCTCAAAGGCTTCGAGGTGGGTTGCTCTCAAACGACAAAAGCCGTACTCTGAATCTGAGCAGCCAACCGTTTATGGTTGTAGGGGGTGGGCTATTTATAGCCACTTGGCAACCCGACCTGATTTGTCTGAAATGACCCTGGGTCACTAAGGAACTGACACGTGTTCCAACGGTCAGATTTCAAACTCACACGGCAACTTTACTTGGGCTTCAAGCAAAGCTGACTTGCCCGACTCTGGACAAGATTCGCTCTTAAAGTCTTCACTTGAAGACATAGGTTTTGTTTAAGCATCACTTCAGTCATTCTGACTGGTTCTCTTGGACCCCACTTAACAGTATGGTGGTTCCTATGACTCAACACAGAAGAAAGAGAACTACGAAAGATCTAAGTCTTCGAGCTCCATAGGCTTCATGTGGTGTCTTCTCTTGTCATAGTCTTCAATGTGAATATCTTCATATACCACCTTTGACTTCAACGTCTTCATACATTTTTAGGGGTCATCTCTGGTAGGAAAACCGAATCAATGAGGGACTTCTACCTGTGTTATCCTGCAATTCTCACAAACACATTAGTCCCTCAACTAGGTTTGTCGTCAATACTCCAAAACCAACTAGGGGTGGCACTAGATGCACTTACAGTAACCATCAAGAACAAGTACCCACTACCAATGATCAATGATCTATTTGATTGGTTGCAAGGAGCTAAGGTGTTTTCCAAGATTGATCTACGAACAGGATACCACCAGTTGAAGATTCGAGAACAGGATATACCCAAGACGGCTTTTACCACCAGGTATGGGTTGTACGAGTATACCGTTATGTCATTTGGTCTGACTAACGCACCTGCATATTTTATGAACATGATGAACAAAGTGTTTATGGAGTTCTTGGATAAGTTCATCGTAGTGTTCATTGATGATATCCTGGTTTACTCGAGGAATGAAGAGGAGCATAAGGAGCATTTGCGTTTGGTTCTTGGAAAGCTTAGAGAACATCAATTATATTCCAAATTTAGCAAATGTGAGTTTTGGTTGAAAGAAGTTGGATTTCTCGGACACGTTATATCCGGAGAAGGTATAGCAGTAGACCCCACTAAAGTTGATACCGTGACCAAGTGGGAAGCGCCAACCATAGTTGGAGAGATCCGGAGTTTTCTTGGACTTGCAGGATACTACCGGAGGTTCATTAAGAATTTCTCAAAGATTGCGAAGCCTATGACGGAGTTGTTGAAGAAGGATACCAAGTTTATATGGACTGAGGAATGTGAGGCTACTTTTCAGGAGTTGAAGAAGCATTTGGTTACCTCACCAGTGTTGATTTTACCGGATCAGACCAAGGATTATGAGGTGTATTGTGACACTTCACGTCGAGGACTTGGAGCAGTTCTTATGAAGGAAGGAAGAGTTGTTTCATATGCGTCGCGACAGCTTAAGCCTCATGAGTTGAATTATGCTACACATGATTTGGAGTTAGCAGCCGTAGTGCATGCATTGAAGACTTGGAGCCATTTCCTGATTGGAAACCATTGTGAGGTGTACACGGATCACAAGAGTCTGAAGTATATTTTCACACAGAAGGAGTTGAACCTCAGACAAAGGAGATGGTTGGAGCTCATCAAGGATTATAATATGAAATTGCATTATCACCCCGGAAAGGCTAACATAGTAGCTGATGCATTGAGCCGCAAGAGTCATGTCAACACCCTAATGACGGGAGATTTACCAAGGGAGTTAGCCGAAAATCTTCGAGAGCTATGTTTGGAAATAGTCCCGAAAGGTTATGTAGCAGCATTGGAGATTCAGTCTACGTTGATGGATAAGATCAGAGAAGCTCAAAAGACTGACAAGGGGATTGCTTCTATTAAGGAGAAAATGAGCAAAGGAAAAGCTAAGGGATTTTGTGAGGATGAGCACGACACCCTATGGTTTGAAAACCGTGTTTATGTGCCTAATGACTTGGAGATCAGTAAGTTAATTTTACAAGAGGCCCATGATTCACCATATTCGATTCAACCAGGAAATACCAAGATGTATTTGGATTTGAAGGATATTTTCTGGTGGACCGGAATGAAGAAGGATATCGTGGAATATGTAGCAGTTTGCGACGTATGTCAGAGAGTAAAGGCAGAGCATCAGAAGCCAGCAGGATTGCTACAGCCATTGCCGATACCCGAATGGAAGTGGGATAAGTTAGGCATGGATTTTATGACATGATTGCCCAGAACACGTTCAGGCTATGACTCGATATGGGTTGTAGTCGATTGTTTGACAAAGGTAGCTCATTTCATTCCAGTGAAGACTACCTATACCATTGCAAAGTTGGCAAAGATATACATGACCAGGATCGTTTGTCTGCATGGAGTTCCAAGGAGCATTGTATCAGATAGAGGAACCCAGTTTACCTCAAAGTTCTGGAATCAGTTGCATGAAACTTTGGGAACCAGATTGGAGTTTAGCACAGCTTTCCACCCACAGACAGATGGGCAGACTGAGAGAGTCAATCAGATTTTGGAGGATATGCTAAGAGCTTGTGCGCTAGATTACGGATCTAGTTGGGATGAGAATTTGCCATATGCAGAGTTCTCTTACAACAACAGTTACCAATCCAGTTTGAAGATGGCCCCTTTCAAAGCCTTGTACAGAAGGAGGTGCAGGACCCCGTTGTCATGGGATGAAGTTGGAGATCGTCAGTTGTTTGGACCAGATCTGATAAAGGAGTCTGAATAGAAAGTGAAATTGATTCGCGATAGGCTCAAGGTAGCTCAATCCAGGCAGAATAGTTATGCTGATTCTAAACGCAAGGAGACAGTTTACGAAGTCAGAAACTGAGTTTATCTTCGAGTATCACCACTTCGAGGAGTTAAGCGCTTTGGAGTTAAGGGAAAGTTAGCGCCACGTTTTGTAGGCTCATACAAAGTTTTGGAGCGTATGGGAGAAGTAGCCTATAAGTTGGAATTGCCCGAAGGATTTTTAGGAGTTCACGCCATGTTGCATGTTTCCCAGTTGAAGAAGTGCCACGCAGAGATGGCTGACATACCACTGAGAGATACGGTACCACTGGAAGCAATTCAGTTGGACAGTGATTTGACCTATGAGGAGAAACCAGTTAAGATTCTAGAGTATGCCAGTCGAGTCACCCGCAGCAAGGTTACCAAGTTTTGCAAGGTTCAGTGGAGCCACCACACGGAGGATGAAGCCACCTAGGAACGAGAGGAAGATTTGTTGAAGGACCACCCTCACCTATTTTCTAGCCAACCCGAATCTCGAGGGCGAGATTCATCTTAAGGGGGGTAGGTTTGTAACATCCCAAATTTTCAATTTGGAATGTTATACACTAGATCATCATTGCATATCATATTTTATTGCATTTTGGTTGATCCTAGCAATTTCACGCAACTCAAGGACCCCCGGAGAGAGTTGGGGATTTCGTTATTTTCATATTTGAGTTGTCTCAAATTTTGAAAATAGGATCATTTGATTTTATTTATTTTATCATCAATTATTTCTATTACAAAAATTACGAGAGAGGGAATAAAATGACTTTCCCAAAATAAAGAAATATTGAGGATTCAATAAAAAAATCAAATAAGATTGTATTTGGATTTATTTGCTATTTTATTTGAATTTAGGAAAAATGCGCGTTTTTCAAAATTGCATTTAGGCCTCAAATAAATGTTCATCCTGTACGGCTTGATTTTAGAAGCCGAGGAAAATTTATTTCGGGATTTTTGGAGTCCGTTTAGTATTTCTTTTGTTTTTTTCCAAGCGTAATTATTTAAAAAAACGTCTGAACCGACCTTGGGCCGTAACCGACCAGGACTCTCCTGGCCGGGCCTCTTATAAGCCGCCGCCCCGCCCCGGCCAAAGCCCAAGTCGCCGCCCCGCCCTAACCCTAGCGCCGCCGCCGCCGCGCCCCGCCGCCGCCGCTGCCGCGCCGCCGCCTCGCCGCGCCGCCGCCTCGCCGCGCCGCACCGCGCCGCCCCACCACCGCCGCGCCACCGCCTCGCCGCTCCGCCGCCGGACCGCCGCCACCACCGTCGCCGGAGTTGCCAGAGGTATTTTTTGCCTCCGGTTTTTCTCGAAAAAACCATTTGGTTTTTCCGACGGTTTTGTTCGATTTTTTAGTTTCGTTTTTTTAAATAGATCGGTTTTTCCAGTTTATTTAAATAGTGAGCGTTCGTCCGTTCGTTCGTTTTAACGAACGTTCGTCGTTTATTTTTCTCGGATTAAATCCGTGATTTTTCTGATCGCGATCTCTGATCCGATTTTCGTTTTAGTCTAACTTGTCGCTCGTTTATCGGAATCAGGCGATTCAAGCGCCTGGAGTTTCGTCTCGAAACCCTCTTTCCGTTTAAGCAACTCAAACAAGTTTTTGCCACTGTAAAAAAAGTCTTAGATCCAGAATAGTAAATGAAGCTTGTTTCTTTTGTCGTTTGTCTTTCGTTGCTTCGTTCGATTTGATTCTTTTTGCCAACCAAAGTTCTTAAGTTGAACTTTCTGGTTAGATCTCTTATTTGAGTTTTACCTGTGCATTAGATGAGTACTTATTGTATGCTTGTTTTTTTGCGATAGAGTACCCGGAGTGCGCCGCTTGCTACTTCGAATCGCTAGGTTTCCCGAATCATCAGCAAGGCAAGTAACACTTTGATCATGTTTTCCCTCTACCCAGTTTTATTGCATTAGATCAATCCTCACACATTGCATGATTAGTATCTAATTAAATTGTCGGTTTGGGAAGTAGTTGATGAGGTAGAACCTATTTCCCTGTTATATTCAAACCCTTGGGAGTTACTTCTACGCGTTGCTTATATTGCTATGCTATGCTAGTAGACGTATATTGGGTGAGTGTATCCATGACAGATGTGAGATTGTTAATTAATGGTTCATATAAGGTGGCAACTTAAACACACATCTAGGTGGATTGAGGTACCTGGGTATTCCAAGATTGCCTGTTTTCTTTTGGACCGCCACCCAGGCTCAAAGGGATCATGAGATTATTCATGCTAGAAACTTCTGTGTGCAGCCACAAGCTACTATGGGCTCTAGCATAGTTGATTAAGTCGTGCGAACTCTTACAGTGGTAGACTAGTAGATGTAGGGGAAAGTAGGTGTAACGGTCTACCCGATCGTAAGGTGCTAGCGCTTCTAAAAGACTATGTCTTAGTCATCCGTCTTCTCAAACACCATGTAGTGCGAGAAACCAAACGGAGGCGATTGAGTCTTGTGGGGAAAAGTGCGCAAACCTCGGCAGAGTGTATAAACTAATCATGATTAGCCGTGTCCCCAGTTATGGACATCTTGAGTATCTAGTATCTGGATTATCATGTGAATCTCAACATGTTACTCTAAATTAATTTTGTTGGGCTTTGTCTAATGATGATGCTTAATTGGGATTGAGAATGCTGTCAACCATTCTCAATGTTTAACAACTACCATGATAGTTAAATAAATTTATTCCTTTGCAGTAGGGAAAAATTGGCTTTACGCAAAACTGTAACCATAGAGCTTTCCACCAGCCAAATATGCATGTAGAATAGCTGTTTCATTCCATTACTCTCTATGTGTTACTTTGCCAGCATATTCCATGTGCTGACCCGTTTTGGGCTGCAACGTTAATGTTGCAGACTTTTCAGATGATGATTAAGGAGTTTTTAGGTCATGGTTCTATACTCAGTGATGTCGTTGGAGTTGATGGACTCACTTATCTTCCAAGTCTTCCGCTGTTATCGTTATTAGATGGCCTTAAGCCATATTTATTGTAATAAGTTCTCTTTTGAGACATTCGATGTAATAAGTGTGTGATTGCTACTCTGTTATAAATCCTTCAAGTACTGTGTGGTGTCAGCATTATTGATCCAGGGATGACACCTGAGCACAGAGATTGGATCGTTTGAGGTCTGGTCGCTACAAGATGGTATCAGAGCACACACTGACTGTAGGACACGACCACTAAGCTAAAGGCCTAGACCACTACTCACTCTCTTCTCTTTCTGACTTCTCATCTTGTCTACTCTTTTAGGATGGCGGATGCAAGGAACAAGTTCACGCAATCGGATGAAGATACACCCTTTGGACGTCACTTGAAGGAAGTCACTAGATACCTGAACATAGGAGTACCAAGCTTCACCGGAACCTACAACGCCACTTTACCTGAAAAAGAGCGCTGGATGATTCAAGTTCAAGTTCCAGGAAGGACATTCATGCCAGTCACTGAGCCCATAGAGTTTTCTTTTGATGCACCAACTTGGAGTCTAGGAAAGAGCATGGCAGCTCACATCACCATGGGACGCATTGGAGAAGTCTAACGCAATGATCTTAAGGATACTATCTACCAAATTTGTGGGCGCCGAGATGAGCACTGGGAGATGATCAGCACCAGAAAGGATAGATCAGTTGCAGCTTTTATCCAGGAGTTAAACCAACACATTCGACGTCAGGAAAACCAGATGTGCGCCGACATGATAGACCTCAAGAAGGCAAAGACAAGAATCAAGGAACTGGAGGAGGAACTCAAGGCTACATGCGAAGATTATGAAGAGGAAATTGAAGTATTAGTGGAGAAGAATGACGATCTGATCAAGAAGATCGGAATATTCATGGGAGGCCCTACACCAATAGAAGAAGACAACGAACCCAAGGAGATTCGCCCGGAAGACTACATCATCATCGAGGACACCGACTCGTATTCAGATGATAGCGATGATGACTATGTTGATGAAGCTGGAGCAGATATCATGGAGTCTGCAACCGAAGAATATTTCTAGTAGACCCCCTCATCAGTAGTAGTCGTCCACCATGTAAATATAGTAGTCCAATCACTTTTGCGATAGTTAGATCGTTTGTATGCCCTTGTTTGATTGATTGAATGAAGTGAATTGTTTGCTTTTGCCTCATGAGCATATGGGTAGTGTTTTCTCTTTAGACCCCTCTCTATTCTTAAATCTCATCTTTTCTAAACCCTCAGATGTCTCCGAGACGTGACCCCGGATTTACCTTTCCACCGGAGCTCACACAGTTGATCCAGCAGCAGAACACGTTGATGCAGTTGCTAGTCCAGAATCAGAATCAGGGGAACAACAACAACAACCCACCACCACCACCACCACTTGTTGATCACTTAGCCCGTTTTCTTAGGCTGAATCCGCCGGTGTTTTCCAGTAGCACCGAGCCAATAGTAGCAGATGATTGGCTCCGCAAGACAGCTAGAGAGTTGACCACAATAGGATGCACGGATGCGGAAAAGGTGAAGTTTGCCGTGCATCAGCTTGAAGGACCCGCAACATCATGGTGGGAGAATTTCATAGCCACTTTCCCTGTCGACACTATCACGTGGGACCAGTTTCAGCAGGCTTTTCGAACTGCCCATGTTTCAGCAGGAGCTATGGCCATAAAGAAGCGAGAGTTTTGCAACTTGCGCCAAGGAGGACGGACAGTTGGCCAGTATGTGGAGGACTTTAGTAAATTAGCATGTTATGCCCCAGATGACGTTGCTACGGATGCAGCTAAGCAGGAGAAGTTTCTAGAAGGACTGAATGATGAGTTGAGCATGCAGTTGATGGTAGCAACCTTCAACAACTACCAGGAGTTGGTAGATCGTGCTCTTATGATTGAAGGGAAGCAACAACAGATTGAGAATTGCAAGAGGAAGTATGGATAAGGGAAGCACACTTCAGGAGCTCAGCAGAAGCCACGTTTTACCCCTAGACCGGGAGGACATTTTCAGCATACCCATGGAGGAGGTAGCTCGCACAATCACAATGGCACCAAGAATGGTAATGGGAATGGAGGAAGCAACGGCCAGAACCGCACCAACCCATCGACCCCTGCCAAGAGAGACCTGAGCCAAGTCACTTGTTTTAAGTGCCAGAAGACCGGACATTATGCCAATGAATGTCCTGACTCACAGAATGGTAATGGCAATGGAAGCTCTAGGAAGAAGCCGAACCCTTCCAACAGGGGACAAGTGAACCACATTAACATGGAGGAGGTTGAAGAGCAGCCGAATGCAGTAATCGGTAAGTTTTTGGTTAAGTCATTTACTGCACTTGTTCTTTTCGATACTGATGCATCGCATTCATACATATCAAGGGGACATACGTGTGGACCGCCAGATCTTGGAGGAGCACCTCATCTTCGAGGCCACCATCGACACCGCCACGTGGTTGTCTACTTTAAAATACAGTTCGTGATGTTTTCTCGAGGCCACCGCCAGTGCCTTCTAGTGATTTGTCCTCTATAATGTTAATATGCAATCTAATGTTCAGTTAATAGTTTGGTCCTCTGAAATGTAATGTTCAGTTAACACTTTGGTCCAACAATTGCTACATTTCGTAGTATTGTTCTCAAGCATTCTTTATTTTGTTAACTGTCTTATCTTCTAGTACATGTTTCTATTCTGCAATGTCGTGCTCAGTTAACTATTTTGGTTCATTTGGTCGGTTGTCCATTTAACTATTTGGTTCAGTTCTGCAATTTGATTTTCATTTGCTGTGAGTACAATTTTGTATCGTTATGCATGTGACACCAATCAAATTTGGCTATACTCAATACATATTCTACTGATAGTATGGCAACTCTAAGTTAACCTGATCAAGATCTTCCTTTTGTGTGTTGCAGGGAAACAATGGGAGACACTGCGGTTTACCATCGAGGTTTGTTCAAGCAGGGTCCTTTGGCTAATAGCACATTATTATGCAGTTGCAGGAATCATTCTAGTATTTAGGTTTCTTACAATTTGGTCTTGCACATGTAGGTCCCGCTGTTAGAGGCTTAGACCCACTGTTCGACCCATTTTGCATATGGGGAAATGAGATGTCCATGAATATCAGCCAAGTCAAGAAACTCAGAAAGATTGTTAGGATGAAGAAACTTGCGACGAATAACAGCAAGATCTTTGTTTGCACAATGAAGAAGACATCAGTCAACTATAGGATGGTACCAACTCTTTTACCTTGTTTTTACCCCTTGCGCCATTTCAAAATTTACAACAGCGATTTATGCATAGCTTTGTTTTCAGTAATTTTCAAAGCAGTTCATCGATGATTGCCTCTGAAACCACCTGCATGGTCAAGAGGCGAGGAAGGTATTCATTCAACACCCATGGTACAGTATTGAAGTCTTGCTGAAGAGGATGAAGGTTGGGCGGGCAATTATCCATAGCCACTGGCCTAAAGTTGCAAGGACATTCAACATCACTAAAGGCTCAATATTTGCCTTCCACTTCTGAAGTTTCCCAGATGAGATTCATCTGTCTATTTACCGTGTATGATGCTACTTTCCAAACGTTTTTGATGCTGCATATGAAACTTGGTGCTATTGTGTAATGGCATAACTGAGTGCCGAAGCTATCTGATGTAATTCAATTATGAAATCCTGGTTGCTTTTATACGGATATGAAATATCTGGCATGTTTTATAAGAAATATCAGTTTGATTAGTACATGGATTATCAATAATAGGCTAATTAACATGCTTATTGGGGTTTTCTATTGCAAACTGTTACTCAGAAAGCAGCGTAGGCGATGAACTCAAACAACCCGCACGGTTTCTAGAAAGTAGGCGTGTTCGATCAACTAACAATCACGCACGGCTTCCGGCAGAGAACTGTTTGCGTTAGGCCACCTTGCACACACGTTTCCACACAAAGAACTATGTGGGATGTACATACCTATGAAAATGATTTTCTGGGATTCACCATGTGGGATGTACATACGTACGGAAATGATTTCTGGGATTCACCGTGTGGGATGAACATACCTACGGAAATGATTTCTGGGATTCACTATGTGGGATGTACATACCTACAGAAATGATTTCTGGGATTCACCGTGTGGGATGTACATACCTACGGAATGATTTCTGGGATTCACCGTGTGGGATGTACATACCTACGGAAATGATTGGGTTTCCATGCCTCACCCGATCGCACACGGCCCCAGCCTGGGTCCCACGAGGGCCTACCCCCAAGGATTTCTGGATCGTGTGGGAAGGACCCCCCCCTATCGCCCACACTCACTTGGTGACGGTTCCAAATGCCGCCGCGGAAAGGGGTTTTAAACCGTTTGTTTGGGACGTCGCTGCACTAGTGTTAGTTGAGTAGATAATGGTCTTGAACAAACCTACCATGCTAGCCGAGGTGATGAAGTCGCACCGATGAATGAGTTCCTCCACCACGTCATCATTCAGATCGGGGCAAGAATAACGGGGTCGTTTCCGGTCTGTTCCCTCCATGGAGAAGACGATCAAACAATGGCAGAAGGAAGGGTGAAGGCAAATGGAGGAGGAAGGAAGAGCATGCGACAACAGTTCCAAATCAAGAGGGAAAGGCGAAGAGTTGGTGGACGGTTGCCACGGTACATGAAGTGGCGCCCTGGTCTACATAGACGTCTGTTCAGAAATTGTACAAAAGGACTCGTCGTCGTCTCACTGACATGTGGGAACGGGACCACATGTCAACGAAGAGGCTAGTGGGGAGCGGACGGTTGCCACAGAGGTCACACACTGACGACAAGGCCGTCCTGTCAGACCTAGCGCCCGCGTGAGATGGCCTCCGTCCCCCACACGAGCGAAGCCACTTGTCACCCCCACAAGGTTGGTCCGCCACGCCGCTAGGCCAACTCCAGCACGTGCATCTCGGACGTGCGCTCGCTCAGCCCCCTTTCCCTCGACGCCCCAGAGCTACCCAACCACGGCTACGTGTTTTGCACACCCGGCGGCCGGATTTGGAGCGAACCCGGTCGGGCTTGAGCTCGCTCGATTATGGGAGGCCACGTCGCACCATGGACTGGCCGGGCACCGGTCCGGAAGGCCCTGGCAAGGCCGCATGCAGGTACTGACTCCTCTAGCCGCTCGGATCTACACCGTCGGTGGTCCGCCTGCAGATACATGAATGGCGGTCGGCCGGGCTCGGTGCTGGCCCAAAAGCTCGTCGGCACACTGTTGCCACTCATTACATGCGACGACTGCCCAAAGAAGGCCCAGCGCCGCGTTTCTATAACGCCAGAAAATCCCGGATGGGTGTTCATTAAGTGGTCAACCGATGGGGTATGTGCTAATTTAGCTTCGGTTGTGCTCTCGGATTAGACTTGTTGTGCTAACTAAAAATGTTATTGTGTAGAATGGATGTAAGTTTTGGTATTGGGAAGAAGAGTACATAGATATATTGATAGAGCGCAATTTAGTAGATGTTGTAGCACTTTTAGTTAGCATAGAGGGTAGAGATGAGACTAGTGCACTTGTTGATACAATAGAGGCTAGACATGAGACTAGATGCGAGGAAGCAACATCTACTTCTTTACACTCGAAGAAGAAAGAAGCACCCAAGATCGAGCCTCCGCAGATGAACAATGAATGCATCGAGAAGGCACTAATCAAACTTACAAGAGCAGTTATGGAAGTTGGATATCTTCTAAAATGTATTCTTATGGTTCTTGTTTTCTTTGGTCTTGCTTTTCTAGTCAAATTTTGGTGATGTATTTCCATGTACCAAAAATCAATGATGAAAAAAAAAGATATGTGTTTGCAAAGAAAAATGTACGCGGCCGGGATGTGTTCGCTCGTTGGGCGCATGGCCACTGCATCCGAGAAATGGCCCGGACACGACCCCATTGCCCTACCCAAATGGACAGAATCCGGGCAAAACGGAGGTCCGTTAGGGGTCGTGCGTTGGAGTTGGCCTTACAAGTGGGACCGTAGTTGAGGAAACCGACTAGTATCGGCAAGCCCCTCCCTTGCCCGCCGAGCTATGGCTGAGTTAGAGAGATGACGAGGTTTAAGAGATAGCTATGGCATGGACTCCAAGAAATATGGTGTTAGATGGAAGTCATGCTGGTGGCGTGTGTCGTACTCCTGGACGTGAATGCTTGATCTGGCCCATGCCACCCTACTATATATCGAGGATTCGAGGTGCTGCTACGTACAACGAACACATGAAAATATGGCCCACCTCACATAGTGGCCAAATTTCCTTGAGTTTGTGCTAGGTTAAAAAGTATTCTTTGTGAGGGTGGGTGGCTGGTCTCAAGTTTAAAAACTTGTTATATTACGTATACGTAGACATAGAGATAGTGCAACAGTTTTGAAAGTTTGAACCCAAACATCAGAATGCAATTTCTACTGGACTCATCCGAGGACCTAGGATGATGGGATTCACTACTATAGTAAAAACACCCGCTCGACGCGCGAAGCATGTGTAGCTAGTACAAATAGTAGTAGTACTATTGTTGATTGGACTCATCCGATGATCTGTTGCAATGCACATACAATTATGTATTCAGAAAATATATTTTTTGCCTCATCGCAGCACCCACTCAGAGAAGCGACTCAAAAGGCATTCATAAATTTAGTAAGTTTCTCACATGCATATTATTTTATTACATACAATAGGTCATGAACCCACAATGACAACGACGATACATTCTAGTAAATACTAAAGTTTTCATCACACAACAAATAACAAGCAATGAAATGAACTTCAGGTCAACCAATCCTCAGCGTTGGAAATGCTTGCTTTGAACCAGAAGTGATTCTCTGGGAAGGGGCAGCTTCTGTCAATCTCGAGACCAATGCAGGACTGATCATCCAGGCTGAAGCGGCCTATGTCAGGATGCATATTGTGATAGCCACGGTAGGGAACCATAGCAATGCCCGAGGTATAGATACACTTGCTTCTCATAAATGGTAGTAATGTTGTGTCAACAGCATTTGGATCGCCTTTCACCATGATTGGATAGTTTTATCCAAGGAAGAGCGAGTTTCCTCCAAGAGTATCAATACTAAACCAGGGAGATGGTGTTGGCGCTAGCACAGTAGTATCCTCCCGAATACCCTTCAACGGATGTTGGAATAGGTCCGGAGAGTGCGACGATGGGAGACAACACCTGCTTCCTTAGTAACATCAGCAGTGCCCTGTATACAGACAAGAAGAGGTGATCCATCGGAATAAGTTGCCAGTCGCCACTGAGTATATGGGTCCCCATTCTCGTGATCTCCCCCTTGGTTATAAATTTTTTCAAATATAGGTGGTGGAATGTTCGCAGGACCTTGGAAAGACAAGAAGGTTAATTAATTAGTAAAGGGAAACTAGCTAACCCGCATGCATGTGGATCAAAGAATTAGAATTACGGTGGAAGACAAATGTACCGAAAGCATCAGGATTCCATGCAAAAACAGTGCCACGAGTGGTGGCAGCAAACACAAGACCCTCGTATTGAATTGCATCACAGTACTCATCTGTGCATAGAAACTGATTTTTGAGCAATATCCATCGAGTCAATCCTTGAAGGATGGCAACAAGCTTGTCGAAGATAGCGACAACACAAGCATTCCTATAACCCCAAGAGCGACTGGGAACTCGACAAATTGCTATCTTCTATAGACGGCAGTCACCATGATCGTAGTTGAACGTATGTAGAATACCGGGGTGCTCAACCTCTAAGCAGTCTGGGATTTTTGGAAGTGGAACCCGGTGACGAGTGTACACATTCACAAGTTCCCACTCGCAGTTGTACCCAATATAAACAACCCAATCTCCATTTGCGCCTGCCCAAGCCTTACCCTCAAGCGATGGCATCTTAACATCACACGTATCATTATCAAGCGGCATCAACTTGCACAAGGTGAGGCCTGTGTCACCCGCGCGCCAGTGACCAGGTTCACGGTGAAGAAGATAGGGGAGATCAAACCGCTCCTGGACCCTTGGGTTCCTTGTAATGATGTTATTAGTTGAATTGAGAATGGTCTTGAACGAACCTGCCATGCTAGCCGAGGTGATGACGTCGCACTGATCAATGAGTTCCTCCACCACATCATCTTTCGGATCGGGGCAAGATAACGGTGTCGGTTCCGGCCTATTTCCTCCATAGAGAAGACGATCGAACAATGGTAGAAGGAAGGGTGAAGGCAAATGGAGGAGGGAGGAAGAGCGTGCGATAGCAGTTCCAAATTGAGAGGGAAAGGCGAAGAGTCGATGGACTGTTGCCACGGTACACAAAGAGGCGCCCCGGCTGTCACATCCCTAGCATCTGGTGCTGTCTAGTGTTGCATCTTGCTTGCATCATGTTTAAAATTTTGAAACTTGAACTGAGGAATTTTGGAAGCCTCAAAAACTTAAATAAAAGAGGGGCAAAGAACCCTGGGAAAATGCATTCAATGTTCCAAAATGGCCTTAAATAATGTTGGTTATATTTTGGCAAGGGTGTTGCACCAAACCAAAAATAATGAACATTTTGAGGAATATTTTGAGCACTGAATTTAAATCATTATTGTATTTGAATTTGGAATTATATTCATAATATATGGGATATATTTTCAAATAACTCTGAAATGCTTTATGTGCTGTTGGAAAAGTCCATCTAGCAAATAAAAATATTCAGAGGAGTTTTTGGCATTGTTTGAATTTGTTTAAATTCAAAACAATGCCAAAACAAATTTAAAAAAATAGAAAAACAGAATTAAAACAGAAAGAGAGAGAAAGAACCGTACCTGGGCCACTTACCTGTAGCCGGCCCAGCTCCTCCCGCTGGCCCAGCCCACCTCCCTCCCCCCTTGTCCTCTTCTTCCTCTGCCAGTAGGCAGAGGCGAGGCGTGGCGCGCGCCCGAAGAGCTCCGGCCACCTCCTGCTTACCTGCTCGCCGCTGGAGGCACCCGAGGGAGCCACGCACTCCCCCCTCATTCCCCACGACCTCTCTCACTCCCCCGTAGCTCTCCCTCGCTCCTCCCTCTCCTCTGCTCTCTCTCCCTCACGCGCCCGAGCGGAGCCCATCGCCGCCGACGCCGTTTACCGGGGCCACAGCCACCCCCTCGCTCCCACTATGCATCCCTGAGCTCCGCCCTGACCCCGTGGAGCTACACACGCGACGCACGCGACCAGAGGAGGCCGCAGTCGACCGGAGCATCGTCGTCTTCATCTCCGGTGCCCGGAGATCGCCGTCGTCAATTCGCCGTTGCAGAGGCTTCCCCGAGCCCACCGAGCTTCCCTCCCGACCCCTCGTGAGCCCCTGTCCATTTCCCCTCTCTCCCCGTGCCCGTCCGTGCCTTCTAACCGCCCCGACTGTCGGAGCCGACAGTTCCTCGCCGCCGGCGATGTCGCAGACGGTGCTAGAGCCACCGTAGCTAACTCCCGAGCACGGCAACGTGCTCAGTACCCTTCCAGGAGCCGAGCGCGCCCACCCGTGCGACCTGCCGTGCCCCCTAGCGCCAACCCGCACCAACCCCGAGCTCCGACCGCCGCCGCGAGCTCGATTCCGGCGAGCCCGTTCGACCTCAGCCCCTCCCGCTTGCCTAGATGGATGCGGCTGAGCGCCAGCTACGCGTAGATGATCGCTGCCGCTGTTTTGGTCGCCGGAGGAGGATTTCCGACCCCCTCCGCCGTCTCTGGCTCCGCCGGCGACGAGCCGCGGGTCAACTCCGGCGGGTTGACCCGGGGTTTGACCCCCTGACGTGTGGGCCCAGGCGCCTGCTTGATTAGGGTCAGATTAGTTAGCGTTAATTAAGTTAGCTAATTAGATAGGCCACTGACATGCGGGCCCCGCCCGGCTAACTAAGTTAGTTAGGGCTAACTAACCTGGTTAGTTGACTGAGACACTGACGTGTGGACCCCACACGCCAGGTTTGACCCTGACCGACCCCTGTTGACTTGCTGACGTCACGGTGACGCACTGCTGACACAGTAAATGTTTCTGGAATTTAGATAATTCTTAAATGATTTATTAATTCCAGAAAATAGCTAAAACTTCAATAAATCATAGAAAATTAACCGTAACTCCAAATTAAATAATTTATATATGAAAAATTATCAGAAAAATTCAAGGAATCCATCTGTACCATTTTCATGCATGTTAGAACAACTTATAGCTGCTGTTTAGCACAAATCAATTAAAGGGCATTTAAATAATCACATATGGAGTTTGAATTTGAATCTTGTATTCAAACCAACTTCATTTAATCTGTTGCTAGTTGCATTGGCTCAAAACACATTCATTTTGCCATGTCATGATCATGCATCATATTGTGCATTGCATTGATTGTGTTCCCTTCTGTGTTGCCGGTATTTGTCCCCTCTCGATAGACGCGGTACCGACGATGTGATCGTTGACACTGATGAAGACTCAATGCTATCTTCAGAAGTGCCAGGCAAGCAAAACCCCCTTGTTCATTCCGATACAATCCTACTCTCTCGCTCCTGCTCTCTTTTAATGCATTAGGACAACACCGATTTATCTGTTACTTGCTGCGGTAGCTGAACCCCTTTATCCTTTGCATGACCTGTCATTCCACAGTAATTAGATGAAACCCACTAGCATGAGTAGGAGTTGTTTGAGCCCTGTTGTGCCTACTCATTCATGTTTGTTTGTCATGCCTGCTACTGCTTAGAGTTGAGTCAGGTCTGATTCATCCGGGATGAATCAGAGGTGTGTGAACATGTCCTACTGTGTGTGAGCTAAGTGTGTGAACACGATTTGGTAAAGGTAGCGGTGAGAGGCCATGTAGGAGTACATGGTGGGTTGTCTCATTGCAGCCGTCCTCAGGAACTGAGTTCTGTGTTTGTGATCCATGATTCAGCTACTACCACGCATTGGGCCCGAAACCAATGGACCCTCTCGGCTTCTTGATCACCCTTGTCCTCTGTCCAGGAGTTGCAAGTAGTTTCTGGTGTTTGTAGTATGCTGGAGGCCGTGCGCAGCGCTGACCGTAGGGGTGGGCTGTGATGCGGTAGGCACGTGGCACGGTGTACCGGGCGCCCGTTTGGTGTCTCGGGAACCCTGTTCACATCGTTTGGGGCTGTGAGCGAAACTCCGGCCGGATCTCCTCATGGATGGAACCCGAATAGGCGATAAACCTGGACTAGAGACTTGAGTGTTTAGGCAGGCCGTGGCCGACACCCACGTTGGGCTGTCGCTTGAAGGTTGCCGAGTACATGTCGTGTAAACGGCGGTAAGTGGTGAGAGCGTGTGTGAAGAAGTACACCCCTGCAGGGTTAATATGATCTATTCGAATAGCCGTGTCCGCGGAAAAGGACTTCTGGGTTGCTTATATCAGTTCATAGACAAGTGAAAGTGGATACTCTAAAATACGCAAGATAAGCGTGAGTGCTATGGATGGCGTTCTCGTAGGGAGACGGGAGCGGATCCATAGTGGTGTATTGATATGGTGAATATGTGGACTCGTGTGCGCCACCTCAAAAGAGTTACTTGCAGTCGTAGTTCAGGATAGCCACCGAGTCAAAGCTGGCTTGCTGCAGTTAGACCCCACCACCCCTTTGTTGAAAATGATGCATATGTAGTTAGTTCTGATGTAAGTCTTGCTGGGTACATTTGTACTCACGTTTGCCTATTTTATGTTTTTGCAGAGAGACTTCGGTCTCACTAGTAGTTCCGCGTGGACTTCGACGTTTAGCTTGATACCTCAGCTACGATCTTGTGCCCTCGGCAGGATCTGATAGATAGTCAGGCTTCTCAGCCTTTTTCATTTATAGATGTCTGTACTCAGACATGATAGCTTCCGCTTGTGCTTTGACCTGTATGCTCTGATTGTTGGGTCATGAGACCCATGTTTGTAATGTCTCGCTCCTCGGAGCCTAATGAATAAACTACTTGAGTTGTAGAGTCATTTTGTGATACCATGTTGTATTGCACATATCGAGCATATTGTGTGTATGTTATTGAAATGCTTGGTATGTGTGGGATCTAACTATCTAGTTGTTTATCTTTAGTAGCCTCTCTTACCGGGAAATGTCTCCTAGTGTTTCCACCGAGCCATGGTAGCTTGCTACTGCTCCAGAACACTTAGGCTGGCCGGCATGTGTCCTTCTTCGTTCCTGTGTCTGTCCCTTCGGGGAAATGTCACGCGATGAGTACCGGAGTCCTGTTAGCCCGCTACAGCCCAGTTCACCGGAGTCCTGCTAGCCCAGTGCTACAGCCTGGATTCACTCGCTGATGACCGACACGTTCGATGCTGGGTCATGGATGCCTGTCCCTGTAAGTCTGTGCCACTTTGGGTTTACGACTAGCCATGTCATCCCGGGTTCCTTATCATATGGATGCTAGCGACACTGTCATATACGTGTGCCAAAAGGCGCAAACGGTCCCGGGCAAAGGTAAGGCGACACCCGTGGGAATACCGTGCGTGAGGCCGCAAAGTGATATGAGGTGTTACATGCTAGATCGATGTGGCATTGAGTCGGGGTCCTGACAGCGTTGGTATCAGAGCTTGACTGCCTGTAGGATTACCAAGCCAAACTGGTCGAAGTTGAGTCTAGAAATTCTTTAGTTATATAAGGGAATTGATTGTGGGATGGAACGTAAGGCCCTTTTTACTCCTTACACCTTATGCCTTCTGGTCTGAGTGATCATCTTCTCTTCTACGGGGATTAAGAACTAGGCTATCTCTTCTTTCTATCAGGATCACGTGTTACTAATCCGTAGACTTATAAGATTGTTGATTCAAGCCTCAGTTCAGTTCCTACTATCTTCCGTATGTTAATTGTTAATCTCGAAACCTTGATATTGTGCTTCTGAGTGGTTATGCCACCATTTTTGTGAATGTCTCAAATCTTTTCTGAGCATTTACAGCCGTTATGCTGTCCGAGTCATCCCAGGTTTCTAAGTAGTCTGATGCATTTGCAAATCCTTTCTTCCCATTTCAATGATCCTATGGGCCAGATTAACCACACTAATCAGTGAGTTGAGGTACTCCGTTACCTTGACATATATGTTGGAGATATTATTATGACCCTAGGTGTCTTAGGGGATCATCTAGTAATTTAGCCATGATTTGTGTTCCCAGTGTGATGATTCTGGCCATCATTCTCGAAAGCATCCCGTGATGTTATTAGTCAGTAGGCATTCTATTTCTGGGTTTTGAACCCGAGATTCACTCTACTTACTTCATGTTGATAGTGTTTGCTAGTTCCTTCAGGATATTAGAAACTTTGCGATAGTCCTCGAGGTTCGTGGTATATCGTTCTTCCAAATACCATGAACCATTATGACAGAAGTTTGTTGGATCAAAAGATCACAACATGCCCTCTATGAGTTCTCCATGCTATATTGTGACTCTGCCAGCTCAACCTTTTTGCATGGGTTATCCGGAAGAATTATGTTGAACTTTGTTCGGCATACCAACCCATGTATCCACAACTCAGAAAGTTATATGTTCCTTTGAGTTGTCCCTCTTTAGTTGTCTACTGACCTTCGTCTATCAATTGATAGTCAAGAGTATGCGTGCATTCGTTCGTCGATGCCTATTACCCTTGTGGTCCGCCAAGCCATTCTATTTCAGAATGAATAGGAGAAACAAACTCCAGAATCTCATCCATATCTAGGATTGGGTCAAAGCAATTGTATTCCGCAGATCAAAATGCCAATCCAGCTTCTGGTCTGTTCTACCTTGAAGTATTACCATCTTTATATCAGGAATATCATGGGAATTGCACACCATCTTATGAATTCTTGACGCAGTAATACTTCTGATCATCATTGATAATTTCTCGGTTTCCGTGCTATTGTAACCGGAATGCCGACAAATGAATCATGGCGTGTGAAATCAATACTGCTAGCAACTCCATTGCTTGGTAGTTAAATGGACGATAACCTCATTCTTAGCGTGTCGATTATTGAATCGTCACCCTAAGGTTGATTGTGCTACCTAGTCCTTATTTCTGGTGCACTCTCCGATCAGTGAGTTAGGATAGTGCCAATCCTTGCTTAATTGATCATATCGTCTTGCCCTGAAAAGTAAGATTGTTCTCGAGCTTAGTAACATACCGGTGGTTCATGATATTCCAAATTTCTTCTCGGAAGTATCACCAGGCTGTCACCTGACTGTTATGTTGAGCTCGTGATCAAGTTGGTTTCTTGTGAACCACCTTCTCTCCAAGAATCGGTGTTAGATATCCCTGAGCTAGTTGGTTAAGCTAGACAACAACTTGGAGAGTGGGAAGATAAAAGCTTGCCTGACTTAGTTCGTTCCAAAGGGATATTCTTGTGTAGGGTGTGCAGAAGAAAGATGATATCTTCATCGATTGGTCCTTGTGATCAGTTGCTGGACCTATTGTCTTATCAATCCTTTGATTTGAGTGTGGTCTATCGTCAAATCAAATCAGTACCAACGATGCTCGTAATGTTGTCTTATTCGTGGTTGATCCCTCGAGCATGCACCATTACATCTTTGGTCTGACCAATGCTATCACCGTGTTCACTTAACTATGGAATTCCCTTTAAAAGGAAACCTAGATGAATTGTTGTTGAGCCCATTGGCAACATCCTTATCTCCTCCATGATGTTGTTGAACATTAAGCTAGTGTTGGAAACTTTTGAAAGCATTTTCTTCATGCTAGCTCATGAAGTATTTGTTTGATGAAAGGAGTGACTTCCTCTTATACACGTGCATTTGGTGAAAGTTGTCGCCGTGAATTTGAGAAAGATTGTTTTGTTTCCTTTGGAATCATCCCAAATCAGTCATGCACACGTGCGAAGTATTCTGTAGTCTGGAGACTTGCAACCTTCATTCTATATGTGTCCCTAGCACACTAAGCCACTGATTGACTTGTTCAAGGAAAAGAAGTCTATGCTTGGGATCTAATCCATGGACTTGCGTAAAGACTTCGATACCCTCGTTGATGGTTCCCCCTCCTGAACTCGGTAATGTTTTATTGTAAGACTACCATGTGGGCATGCTTGTCTGGGACAACGTGTTCACATGTTTGTAGCAGAACCAGCTCATGTTTTGGAGCTTACTATCGTAGTTCATTTCCCGAGAATCTCGCAACGTCATCTCGTCGATTTGTGTTGCAAACTTTCATTTTTCTTCCTAGACTCGATGAGTCTGGAATATCCTGACACCAACCAGATCTGAATCTCAGGCAGATATGATGGTTGGAATATTTCCCAAGAACTATAATATTGGTCCCTCGATAACCGGTAAAGTGGATGTCGTGGCCGACACACCCATCCGGTAGACCTATTATTATAGTATCTTGTTTGAGGAAGTTGGCCACCCCCCCATAGGGATTTCGTAGGATTTACTCCCTAGTTGCCCTATGGATTTCTGTGTTCCGAAGTCCGACCTTTTTACTTGCTGTTCCAGTTATCAAACCATATCTATGAATGGGTTACACTAGCACGTCAAGGAGAATATTAGAAGCGGAGTGCTAAATGTCTCTAGGTCGATCATCCCGATTTTGTTTCCTTGGCCTCGCTAAGGTGAAATCTGAGGAAGTGTTATCTTCCTTTGCATCTGCATCATCCATCATCATTCATCATGGTAGCAAGTTATGTTGCCAGGATCCTTAACACGGATATTGGTAGAATCTTGATGATTGTGGAAATGCTCAAGTTCTTGAGAGCACGCACAAGCGCTAGGTGTTATCTTCGGCACTAACTGGGTTTGCTCTCAGCTTCCTCGGCAATGCTATGACCTTCTCAAACAGTGAATTCACTCTTTATTGTCGGGTTCTTCCCCAGTTACCAGAATCATTCCTAGCATTTGCATTTTGTTCCTAGCTTGCACCGCCAATGTGCCATTTTACCATGGGTCTCTTCCATTTCCGGTGATAAGCAAAATCATCCATTACGTTGTCTTCAACAAGGTAATTCACATCATCCAAGTCCGAGTATGCCATTCTACCGACCCCCGCCAATCGATTGCTGTGATTTGCCTTCGGCTGATATAGAGAGTCTCAACGATCTCTATATCAAAGGTAATTCTTTTTGCCACTTAAGATAATACTCTACGAATCACCCTCCTCCAGGATGTTTCGTCGTGGTATCATGGCAATTCAACTCCTCGCTATGTTGACAACCGATCATCACCTTCTTAAGTGTGGAATTGTTGTCCACCTAGTGAACCTTCGTCATCCGTTTCTTCCACCCCTCTCGATGTGTATCTCGTGTCTCAACCCGAGAGATGGTTCTATGTCTCATTCCGTGAGTTGTTCGGTCTTCTAGAAGATCGATCCTGCTAGAGTTTCTCTTTCCTCTCATTGTCATGTCAATTGGAGTTCTCAGAACAAGACGACAAGACAAAGATGGTGATCGAAACAACGTTCATTTGAAGTGCAACCTGGATCGTGAAGATTATACTAGTTTGCGTTTCCCCTTCATCTTACTCTACGCTTGAATCTCGAGACGAGATTCTTGTTTAGTGGGGGTGAGTTGTCACATCCCTAGCTTCTGGTGCTGTCTAGTGTTGCATCTTGCTTGCATCATGTTTAAATTTTTGAAACTTGAACTGAGGAATTTTGGAAGCCTCAAAAACTTAAATAAAAGAGGGGCAAAGAACCCTGGGAAAATGCATTCAATGTTCCAAAATGGCCTTAAATAATGTTGGTTATATTTTGGCAAGGGTTTTGCACCAAACCAAAAATAATGAACATTTTGAGGAATATTTTGAGCACTGAATTTAAATCATTATTGTATTTGAATTTGGAATTATATTCATAATATATGGGATATATTTTCAAATAACTCTGAAATGCTTTATGTGCTGTTGGAAAAGTCCATCTAGCAAATAAAAATATTCAGAGGAGTTTTTGGCATTGTTTGAATTTGTTTAAATTCAAAACAATGCCAAAACAAATTTAAAAAAATAGAAAAACAGAATTAAAACAGAAAGAGAGAGAAAGAACCGTACCTGGGCCACTTACCTGTAGCCGGCCCAGCTCCTCCCGCTGGCCCAGCCCACCTCCCTCCCCCCTTGTCCTCTTCTTCCTCTGCCAGTAGGCAGAGGGGAGGCATGGCGCGCGCCCGAAGAGCTCCGACCACCTCCTGCTTACCTGCTCGCCGCTGGAGGCACCCGAGGGAGCCACGCACTCCCCCCCTCGTTCCCCACGACCTCTCTCACTCTCCCGTAGCTCTCCCTCGCTCCTCCCTCTCCTCTGCTCTCTCTCCCTCACGCGCCCGAGCGGAGCCCATCGCCGCCGACGCCGTTTACCGGGGCCACAGCCACCCCCTCGCTCCCACTATGCATCCCTGAGCTCCGCCCTGACCCCGTGGAGCTACACACGCGACGCACGCGACCAGAGGAGGCCGCAGTCGACCGGAGCATCGTCGTCTTCATCTCCGGTGCCCGGAGATCGCCGTCGTCAATTCGCCGTTGCAGAGGCTTCCCCGAGCCCACCGAGCTTCCCTCCCGACCCCTCGTGAGCCCCTGTCCATTTCCCCTCTCTCCCCGTGCCCGTCCGTGCCTTCTAACCGCCCCGACTGTCGGAGCCGACAGTTCCTCGCCGCCGGCGATGTCGCAGACGGTGCTAGAGCCACCGTAGCTAACTCCCGAGCACGGCAACATGCTCAGTACCCTTCCAGGAGCCGAGCGCGCCCACCCGTGCGACCTGCCGTGCCCCCTAGCGCCAACCCGCACCAACCCCGAGCTCCGGCCGCCGCCGCGAGCTCGATTCCGGCGAGCCCGTTCGACCTCAGCCCCTCCCGCTTGCCTAGATGGATGCGGCTGAGCGCCAGCTACGCGTAGATGATCGCTGCCGTTGTTTTGGTTGCCGGAGGAGGATTTCCGACCCCCTCCGCCGTCTCTGGCTCCGCCGGCGACGAGCCGCGGGTCAACTCCGGCGGGTTGACCCGGGGTTTGACCCCCTGACGTGTGGGCCCAGGCGCCTGCTTGATTAGGGTCAGATTAGTTAGCGTTAATTAAGTTAGCTAATTAGATAGGCCACTGACATGCGGGCCCCGCCCGGCTAACTAAGTTAGTTAGGGCTAACTAACCTGGTTAGTTGACTGAGACACTGACGTGTGGACCCCACACGCCAGGTTTGACCCTGACCGACCCCTGTTGACTTGCTGACGTCACGGTAATGCACTGCTGACGCAGTAAATGTTTCTGGAATTTAGATAATTCTTAAATGATTTATTAATTCCAGAAAATAGCTAAAACTTCAATAAATCATAGAAAATTAACCGTAACTCCAAATTAAATAATTTATATATGAAAAATTATCAGAAAAATTCAAGGAATCCATCTGTACCATTTTCATGCATGTTAGAACAACTTATAGCTGCTGTTTAGCACAAATCAATTAAAGGGCATTTAAATAATCACATATGGAGTTTGAATTTGAATCTTGTATTCAAACCAACTTCATTTAATCTGTTGCTAGTTGCATTGGCTCAAAACACATTCATTTTGCCATGTCATGATCATGCATCATATTGTGCATTGCATTGATTGTGTTCCCTTCTGTGTTGCCGGTATTTGTCCCCTCTCGATGGACGCGGTACCGACGATGTGATCGTTGACACTGATGAAGACTCAATGCTATCTTCAGAAGTGCCAGGCAAGCAAAACCCCCTTGTTCATTCCGATACAATCCTACTCTCTCGCTCCTGCTCTCTTTTAATGCATTAGGACAACACCGATTTATCTGTTACTTGCTGCGGTAGCTGAACCCCTTTATCCTTTGCATGACCTGTCATTCCACAGTAATTAGATGAAACCCACTAGCATGAGTAGGAGTTGTTTGAGCCCTGTTGTGCCTACTCATTCATGTTTGTTTGTCATGCCTGCTACTGCTTAGAGTTGAGTCAGGTCTGATTCATCCGGGATGAATCAGAGGTGTGTGAACATGTCCTACTGTGTGTGAGCTAAGTGTGTGAACACGATTTGGTAAAGGTAGCGGTGAGAGGCCATGTAGGAGTACATGGTGGGTTGTCTCATTGCAGCCGTCCTCAGGAACTGAGTTCTGTGTTTGTGATCCATGATTCAGCTACTACCACACATTGGGCCCGAAACCAATGGACCCTCTCGGCTTCTTGATCACCCTTGTCCTCTGTCCAGGAGTTGCAAGTAGTTTCTGGTGTTTGTAGTATGCTGGAGGCCGTGCGCAGCGCTGACCGTAGGGGTGGGCTGTGATGCGGTAGGCACGTGGCACGGTGTACCGGGCGCCCGTTTGGTGTCTCGGGAACCCTGTTCACATCGTTTGGGGCTGTGAGCGAAACTCCGGCCGGATCTCCTCATGGATGGAACCCGAATAGGCGATAAACCTGGACTAGAGACTTGAGTGTTTAGGCAGGCCGTGGCCGACACCCACGTTGGGCTTCCGCTTGAAGGTTGCTGAGTACATGTCGTGTAAACGGCGGTAAGTGGTGAGAGCGTGTGTGAAGAAGTACACCCCTGCAGGGTTAATATGATCTATTTGAATAGCCGTGTCCGCGGAAAAGGACTTCTGGGTTGCTTATATCAGTTCATAGACAAGTGAAAGTGGATACTCTAAAATACGCAAGATAAGCGTGAGTGCTATGGATGGCGTTCTCGTAGGGAGACGGGAGCGGATCCATAGTGGTGTATTGATATGGTGAATATGTGGACTCGTGTGCGCCACCTCAAAAGAGTTACTTGCAGTCGTAGTTCAGGATAGCCACCGAGTCAAAGCTGGCTTGCTGCAGTTAAACCCCACCACCCCTTTGTTGAAAATGATGCATATGTAGTTAGTTCTGATGTAAGTCTTGCTGGGTACATTTGTACTCACGTTTGCCTATTTTATGTTTTTGCAGAGAGACTTCGGTCTCACTAGTAGTTCCGCGTGGACTTCGACGTTTAGCTTGATACCTCAGCTACGATCTTGTGCCCTCGGCAGGATCTGATAGATAGTCAGGCTTCTCAGCCTTTTTCATTTATAGATGTCTGTACTCAGACATGATAGCTTCCGCTTGTGCTTTGACCTGTATGCTCTGATTGTTGGGTCATGAGACCCATGTTTGTAATGTCTCGCTCCTCGGAGCCTAATGAATAAACTACTTGAGTTGTAGAGTCATTTTGTGATACCATGTTGTATTGCACATATCGAGCATATTGTGTGTATGTTATTGAAATGCTTGGTATGTGTGGGATCTGACTATCTAGTTGTTTATCTTTAGTAGCCTCTCTTACCGGGAAATGTCTCCTAGTGTTTCCACCGAGCCATGGTAGCTTGCTACTGCTCCAGAACACTTAGGCTGGCCGGCATGTGTCCTTCTTCGTTCCTGTGTCTGTCCCTTCGGGGAAATGTCACGCGATGAGTACCGGAGTCCTGTTAGCCCGCTACAGCCCGGTTCACCGGAGTCCTGCTAGCCCAGTGCTACAGCCTGGATTCACTCGCTGATGACCGACACGTTCGATGCTGGGTCATGGATGCCTGTCCCTGTAAGTCTGTGCCACTTTGGGTTTACGACTAGCCATGTCAGCCCGGGCTCCTTATCATATGGATGCTAGCGACACTGTCATATACGTGTGCCAAAAGGCGCAAACGGTCCCGGGCAAAGGTAAGGCGACACCCGTGGGAATACCGTGCGTGAGGCCGCAAAGTGATATGAGGTGTTACATGCTAGATCGATGTGGCATTGAGTCGGGGTCCTGACACCGGCCTACATAGACGTCCGTTCAGAAATTGTACAAAGGGACCCGCCATCGTCGCACTGACATGTGGGAATGGGACCACATGTCAACGAAACATGGTGTGTAATTTCTCGTGCAAAATGAGATCTGGCCGTGTTGGCCCGAGGTGCCGCATTAGTTATCGACCTTTTATTTTTTTTAATGGTGTGTCGTTCAGTTTTGAAGCACGACTAACTGGTACTGTATGTAGAGAAAATATAAAGTACTCTACCACTACTCCACCTCTAGTACTAGTAGTATAAAAAAGATATATAGGCTGGAGCTTCAGCGCTTTCTCGCTAAGGGCTGCCCACTTGCTTCTCACACTATCACCCTCTCTCCAGATCTAAAAAAGACGGCCTCTCTCTCCCTCCTCACCGGTGGTCACAGATCCGTCGGGGAAGAAAAGGACGTGCAGCGTTGACGCACTCGTCGTTGGCGAGCGAGGTCACGCACTGACGACAAGGTCGTCCTCTTAGACCTAGCGCCCGCGCAGGATGGCCTCCTTCCCCAAGCTCGCTGTCATAGTGTGTGCGGAGGACGATGACCATGAGCGAAGCCACTTCCCACCGACCCTCAGTTATGCTACCTCTTTTCGAACCATACCCTTGTTCTATTGCCCCATCTGCCACGTCGCTGCATGTGGATCTTTTTCTACTCCACCATCTTCCCGATTTGCTATCCTCTGCTCTGCTGGTCATGCAGATGAAAACTGTAACTTGCACTATTAAAGGAAACCCTACTTCATGCAGACTAATCCATGTCTGGGTTGAATAAGGAAAGGAAGGAAGACTGTACTGTCCAAGAGACTAGGCATCGAACTCGCATCTAGGTTGTAAAGGGGGAAATCAGTAGCTAAAGAGAACAAAAATGGGACGTAATCCACATATGCTGCCTGGTTATTTGTTTCTCTGGGCAACCATACCTCCCTCACCACTCTATGCGTCTGTGGAGGTACATCGTGCTGGTGCGCCCACTATCCGAATGGGCCTCCCATGCTATTATTGCCACTTTTTGCTGTTAGTATAACGCCAGCGGTCAAGTCAAGCAATGCTACTACTAAAGTGATGCCACATTTAACTAATGCCGCACTCAGTCTAATGCCACCAATAAATTTAAGCAGTGCCATTTAATGTTAGTGGATTATTTCAGGGTTAGCTGTTGATTGTGGATGTATTAAATATTTTTCAGCTAAGGCATTCTAGTGCTGTTGCACAGCCAGTATACCAACGATGAGTCTTGTTACCACCTTCAGATTTTTGCACTGTTAATGCTTATAGATTACATACCTCGAGTTAGTTAATAATATTTACCTTGAAGGTACATGGTTTGCACTTTTTTTATGCTGTCATTAGTTAATAATGCTAGTTACCTTCAGACTTTAGTATTTGATTTAATGCTCTTGCACAGCTACTATACCAATGCTGAAACTTGTTACCTTTACATTTTGTATTGTTAATTCTTAGAGAAATCTTCTAGTGCTAGAGCTTATGGAAATCTGTTCAGTAAAACCATTGTACTGTACCCTGTAATAAAATAACTACTCTACGGTTGCACTAGCCACTGGATTAGTCTATATTTGTACTAATCGAATGGTGTTGCATTAGCGTATGGACATATATAAAGTCTGGCAAGCTTTCCCAGATATGTGCTCAAGAAAACTACTACCTGTTTTTCTAAATACTAGACATTTGGGTACTTTAAATTGAACCGCGAAAGCGTCTTATATTAAGGAACTGAGGGTGTAGAGTTCACTCAAATTATCCCGATAAAGCTAGTCACACCTTTGTTAAAACTAATGTTCATTATGTTACCGGAGGAGGTCTGTATGTTTGTCTCTAATGCCTGTCGACTACATACTTGACATCATGGTTGAATGTTAAGTCATTTCCATTTGTACAGTGTCACTGAATTGTTAAGGCGGTGATGGCATTTTATTTTAGTTGAACTGCACAAAATATGCTTAATAGAAGAGGAAAGGTCAGGAATGGCTCAATTTTTCGAAAAAAACTATGTATGCCTTCCTAACATCAGCCGCTGTTGCCTTATTTATTCCTTCAAAAAGTTGGTTAGAAACAGTCTTGCTACCTTTTCCCATTAAGAAATTGGAATGCTTATACTTGTGAGTCTATGCTTCAACTAGTGCCACTTTTATAGTAATCACACTTTCAATATCTATGCAAACAGGGATGCCCGATTTTAGTGGAACTGCACAAAATGTCCAAATGGTTCAACATTAAGAGCATGTTTTCTTCCAAACCTTTATATCCAATTGGTGGCACTATGAGTTGTTCATTACGAACATACATGGTTTGCTACTATCTTGCTACTCTTTTTGTACTGACGTTAGATAGTAATACTAGTGGTTTGCATGTGAATTTATTGGTAGGGTGGACCTACATTGGAGGTGCAGGACATGATTCAATGGTTGGATGCTCAATTTCGGTTGTATCGATTTCACCTCTTCCATCACTTCGAACATGGATATCCTTGGTCTGATGAAGAATAGGTGCTATATTTCTGCTCGGAACGAGCAAATCAATTAAGTATGAAATTGTCCAGGGCAAAACATGAATGTATCAAATTGTCAAGTGCAAAACATGACTGATGCTAAGCGGAAGAGACGTGTTTAAACCGAAAATACAAGGTGGGGTATATGTTTACTAGCTACTTGATATTTGTGCAGACAAAAATGTCTACCCTTGGCTATTTGGCAAACAAACAATGTTACAGTAATTTTGGTTGAACTACACAAGAGAATAGTATAGTCACTGCATGCAGTGCCATTTGAAAATAGACACAAAAAGATTGGATAATCACTTCATGGACTGCCGAAAAGTAGTACTGTACTATTTATTGGCTAACACTAGGTGCTTCATTGCTTTGGTCTGATTATACAATGGGCATCATTTTGCCTAAGTTAAAGTTTGTATTCCAAAAAATAGTCTCGCTGTGTGATCGAGAGAAGACCAAATCATATTGCAGTGGATGTTCCTCCATCATGTGTGGTTCATTCTCATGGTTCCAGCTGTTGGTGAAACCACTTACATTTGCAAGAAGAATTGTAGACTTCACAAACTAATTTGTCTTTCACTCCGTACTGAATGTTGGCCAAGAGAAGCATCCATGTTAGTAGGGAGAACATATGTTTTTCTAGATCTTTGCTTTTGGAGCTACATATTTGTATATGATCTGTGAATCATTGAGATGCATCCACATGTTGATCTTATGTATGGGAATCCTACTAGTTGGTTTTGAATTTGGGCTAGTAATGTGAACATATTACAATGCCAGGCCTGTGAGTCTCGTGTGAACATTTCGAACGGATTGGCTCTTACTGTTGTGCACAACATGATCCTTATTTCTGTGTTCTCAGTGTTTACAAGTTACTAACAATTCCTTATTTTTGTTCGCTCAGTGTTTACAAGTTACTGATCGATCACTAGCTAGCCTACTAATGTGCTCCTGGAAGTTTTAGTTGCGACGCAAGATCCGAAGTGGCAGTTTTTTGAATAAAAATGCCTATGACTGAAGAAACTGACAAGCTGCTCTGAAGAAACTGCCAGCAAAAACGTTCGCAAATGCCTTATCTCTCAGCGAACGTTCATCAGCTAATGCGATCCTACATGTACACCATCCGACCTACTCGATCCTACACGTGCACTATCCAACCTACTCAATCCTACACAGATAAATAGCGGATCACGCACGTACTACCTCATTTCTGGTTTACAAGGCTCAATTCAAAAAATGACCTACTCGATCCTACATGAATAAATAGTGGATCACACATGCACTACCTCCTTTCCGGTTTGCAGGGCTTAATTCAAAAATCTCACCAACCAAGGTAGATGATGAGTGGTGGAATCATTTTTGACAAGGAGGGAGTACCTCATCTGGATGAATCGAGTGCACTCGTTTGACCGTCATGCTTGTGTGCGACCCAGCACGGACGGGACGCACCACTTACGGGCCGGGATGACACAGTCATAATTTCAGTTTTTCTAGTTTCCACCGCAAGCTGGCGCGCTAAGCCATGCCTGCTTATGCATTGAATTCTGATGACCGCGATGACCGTCGCGTTTCCCGCGACATGCTGGTTCACCTACCTTCCGCCTATAATTACTGTTTCCCAGGCTTCTCCGGTGGCACCATCACCCAACTCGCCCTATCCTATAAGCCCCCACCAGCTCAACGTCGCTCGCCACTTATCCTTGCTCTCGCCACGTCCGCCATGCCCCCGCCCGTCCACGAGAGGCGACGTCGGAGGCGGTCACCGCCGGAAGTAGTGTTCGATTTTTCACTGGAAGGCAGACGGAGGGAGGAGGCATTCTATCGGTCTTTAGATGGCAATGTGGAGTATGAGGAGTTGTTGGAGCGTGACCGCCTTGCGGAGGAGCAGCCTATGGCCGATTTGCACCACCCGTGGGACATGGAGCAGCAGCGCACCGACGCTCTGTGTCGCGAGCAGAGCGCCCGCAACTGGGCCGACTACGTGGAGGCCGACGCCCGACAAATAGCCCTGGAGGCTGTCGGGCACGCACACGTTCGCGACGCCGAATTTTACTACCAGCTCGTCAAGTGGGTTTCCCGCTTAGGAGCCGAAGCTTCGATGGACCACGCCGGCATGGAAAGGGCCAACACGCGCGAGCAACGCGCCCTATCGCACCTCTGGCAAGTCCGAGGCGAGGCGGAGGATGCCGGTGCCGGTGTTTAGCGTGTACCGCAGATGGCGGCCAGCATCATCTAGTTAGCAAAGAGTAAGTTAGTACTTGTATACTACTAGAGTATTAGTGGGAGTAGATAGTTAACTTGGCTATGATGGTTGTCAACTTGGAAGTTTAGTACTCTATATCTGGATCAGGCCGGTTACTTTGCTCTGAATGTTGAACTTTCCGTTTGAACGTATGGAATGGGCTGTTATTTTTTAAATGGGTTGTATCTGTCCGCCACGGGTTTAGAGGCTGACTTGTGGGCCTACCAGGTTGACACTGATAACCCACAAGTATAGGGGATCACAACAGTTTTCGATAAGTAAGAGTGTCGAACCCAACGAGGAGCTAAAGGTAGAACAAATATTCCCTCAAGTTCTATCAACCATCGATACAACTCAACGCACGCTTGACATTCGCTTTACCTAGAACAAGTATGAAACTAGAAGTACTTTGTAGGTGTTGTTGGATAGGTTTGCAAGATAATAAAGAGTATGTAAATAAAAAGTAGGGGCTGTTTAGATAAAGAAACAATAAAGTAAATATAGCGAGTGTGGAAAAGTGGTTGTAGGAGTTGCGAAATTGCCCCTAAGCAATTGACTACTTTACTAGACCGATAGCAAGTATTATGTGGGAGAGGCCACTGCTAGCATGTCATCCCTGACTTGGAATTCTATGCACTTATGATTGGAACTATTAGCAAGCATCCGCAACTACTAATGTTCATTAAGGTAAAACCCAACCATAGCATTAAGGTATATTGGCCCCCCTTCAATCCCGTATGCATCAATTTCTATGCTAGGTTGAAGCTTCCGTCACTCTTGCCCTCCAATACAGTCCTATCAACATACAACTAACCCTAGGGTGTGATCATGCGTGCAATCATATGATGGGCACCAAAGGACAGCAACATAACCACAAGTAAATTAAATCAATCATAGCAATTCATCAACCACCGATAGGACAATGAAAATCTACTCAGACATCATAGGATGGCAACACATCATTGGATAATAATATGAAGCATAAAGCACCATGTTCAAGTAGAGGGTACATCGGGTTGCCGGAGAGTGGACCGCTGTAGATAGAGGGGGGAAGGTGATGGAGATGTTGGTGAAGATGACGGAGGTGTTGGTGTAGATCGCTGTGATGATGATGATGGCCACGGCAGCGTTCCGGCGCCACCGGAAGAGAAGGGGAGAGGGGGGCCCTTCGTCTTCTTCTTCCTTGACCTCCTCCCTAGATGGGAGAAGGGTTTCCCCTCTGGTCCTTGGCCTCCATGGCATGGGAGGGGCGAGAGCCCCTCCGAGATTAGATCTGTCTCTTGGTCTCTCTCTGTTTCTGCGTTCCCTGATTCTTCCCTTTCACAGTTTCTTATATTCCCGGAGATCCGTAACTCCGATTGGGCTGAAATTTTGACAGATCTCTATCCGGATATTAGCTTTCTTGCGGCGAAACAAGGGCCCCAACCACGAGGGTCAGGGGCGCGCCTGGGGGGGGCAGGCACGCCCTCCTGCCTCGTGGCCACCTCGGGCACCGTCTCGCATGGATTTTTCTTCCCAAAAACATATATATTCCAAAAAAATCTCCATCAGTTTTTATCCCGTTTGGACTCCGTTTGATATGGATATTCTGCGAAACAAAAAACATGCAACAAACAGGAACTGGCACTGGGCACTGGATCAATATGTTGGTCCAAAAAATAGTATAAAAAGTTGCCAAAAGTATATGAAAGTTGTAGAATTTTGGCATGGAACAATCAAAAATTATAGATACGACAGAGATTTATCAGCATGCCCCAAGCATAATCTTGATCATGTAATCTAATCATGGCATGGATATTAAGATATGAGTGATTCAAGGCAATAGTCTATCATTTGACATAAAAACAATAATACTTCAAGCCTACTAATAAAGCAATCATGTCTTTTCAAAATAACATGGCCAAAGAAAGTTATCCCTACAAAATCATATAGTCTGGCTATGCTCCATGTTCACCACACAAAATATTCACATCATGCACAACCCTGATGACAAGCCAAGCAATTGTTTCATACTTTTGACGTTCTCAAACCTTTTCAACTTTCACGCAATACATGAGCGTGAGCCATGGACATAGCACTATAGGTGGAATAGAATATGATGGTGGAGAAGACAAAAAGGAGAAGATAGTCTCACATCAACTAGGCGTATCAACGGGCTATGGAGATGCCCATCAATAGATATCAATGTGAGTGAGTAGGGATTGCCATGCAATGGATGCACTAGAGCTATAAGTGTATGAAAGCTCCAACTGTAAATAAGTGGGTGTGCATCCAACTTGCTTTCTCATGAAGACCTCGGGCATTTGAGGAAGCCCATCATCAGAATATACAAGCCAAGTTCTATAATGAAAATTCCCACTAGTATATCAAAGTGATAACTCAAGAGACTCTCTATATGAAGAACATGGTGCTCCTTTGCAGCACAAGTGTGGTAAAAGGATAGTAACATTGCCCCTTCTCTCTTTTTCTCTCATTTTTTTCTTTTTTTGTAGGCTTCTTTGGCCTCTCTCTTTTTTTGTGGGGCTTCTTTGGCCACTTTTATTTTGATAACCTCACATGGGACAATGTTGTAATAATGATGATCATCACACTTTTATTTACTTACAACTCAATATTACAACTCGATATCTAGAACAAGGATATGACTCTATATGAATGCCTCCGGTGGTGTACCGGGATGTGCAATGATCTAGCGTAGCAATGACATCAAAAAATGGACAAGCCATGAAAACATCATGCTAGCTATCTTACGATCATGCAAAGTAATATGACAATGAATGCTCAAGTCATGTATATGATGACGATGAAAGTTGCATGGCAATATATCTCGGAATGGCTATAGAAATGCCATGATAGGTAGGTATGGTGGCTGTTTTGAGGAAGGTATATGGTGGGTTTATGGTACCGGCGAAAGTTGGCAGTACTAGAGAGGCTAGCAATGGTGGAAGGGTGAGAGTGCGTATAATCCATGGACTCAACATTAGTCATAAAGAACTCACATACTTATTGCAAAAATCTATTAGTCATCAAAACAAAGTACTACGCGCATGCTCCTAGAGGGATAGATTGGTAGGAAAAGACCATCGCTCGTCCCCGACCGCCACTCATAAGGAAGACAATCAATAAATACCTCATGCTCCAACTTCGTTACATAACGGTTCACCATACGTGCATGCTACGGGAATCACAAACCTCAACACAAGTATTTCTAAAATTCACAACCACCCACTAGCATGACTCTAATATCACCATCTTTATATCGCAAACTATTGCAAGGAATCAAACATATCATATTCAGTGATCTACAAGTTTTATGTAGGATTTTATGACTAACCATGTGAATGACCAGTTCTTGTCATCTCTCTAGATAGATATAAGTGAAGAAAGAGAGTTTAATTTTTTCTACAAAAGATATGCCTGTGCTCTAACAAATCTAAGTGAAGCAAAAGAGCATTCTACAAATGGTGGTTGTCTATGTAAAGAGAAACAGGCAATCCAAACTTCAAATGATATAAGTGAAGCACATGAAGCATTCTATAAAGCCATACTCAAAAGATATAAGTGAAGTGCAATGAGCATTCTGTAAATCAACCAAGGACTATCTCATACTAGCATGGTGCATAAAAGAAAAATGAAAACTAAATGCAAAAGACGCTCCAAGATTGCACATATCGCATGAACGAAACGAATCCGAAAACATACGATACTTGTTGAAGAAAGAGGGGATGCCCTCTGGGGCATCCCCAAGCTTAGACGCTTGAGTCTCCTTGAATATTTACTTGGGGTGCCTCGGGAATCCCCAAGCTTGAGCTCTTGCCTCTCTTCCTTCTTCTCACATCGAGACCTTCTCGATCATCGAACACTTCATCCACACAAAACTTCAACAGAAAACTCGGTAAGATCCGTTAGTATAATAAAGCAAATCACTACTCTAAGTACTGTTTCAAACCAATTCATATTTTTTTTTCATTGTTTATACTGTAATATAACTTTTTCATGGCTTAATCCACTGATATAAATTGACAGTTTCATCAAAACAAGCAAACTATGCATCAGAAACAGAATCTGTCTAAAACAGAACAGTCTGTAATAATCTGAACATTCACCATACTTATTATACATGAAAAATTCTACCAAAATTATTAAAACATGAACAATTTGTGTAGGAAGACACTGCAAAAAGAATCAGAACCATTTGACGTTCCAGCTAAAAATGTAAAATCGCGCACTACAGCAAAAGTTTCTGTCCTGCACCGTACAAACCATCAAGCAAATGTAAACATCCTAAAGGCAAACATTGGCACATTATTTTTATAATACAATGGAATTGTACAAGGGGGTAATTATTTTTATTGAAAAGTTTCTGTAATCAAGATTCACAAAGTTTCCGTGAGCATGAACAAAGTTCAAGGCTAGCTCCCACTTCAACAATGCTTGTCTTTCTCACTTTCGCTTTCCTTTTTGAAAAAAAATTGGGTTCCCCTCTTTATTTTTGTTGTTTTTAAACTATATGAATGCACTCAACAGAAATAAATGACTCCCTAAAACTTCCGGGTTGTCTCCCAGGCAGCGCTTTCTTTAAAGCCATTAAGCTAGGCATATAGTGCTCAAGTAATGAATCCACCCGGATCCCAAGGTATATCAAAGCCAATTTTAATTAACAATGATTTATAATTTAGTGGTGAGAACAAGGTAACATATATCATGTAATGACGAAGTATAACTCTTTTCCTATGCATCGGCATTGTCATAAAAGAACAATTCATGCACACAAAGTAAAGGCCAATGCATAGTATAAACAGTTTCTTGCAATTTTATCATATTGGAAACATAGAGAGGTGGAGATATAGTTCCTCTCTCATAATAATTGCAAGTAGGAGCAGCAATCACATGCATATTATATTCATCAAAATCATCATGTGCAACGGTAAGAGGCAACCCATCAATATAATCCTTAATAAGTGCAAACTTCTCCAATATAGTGTAGTCGGGAGAATTCAAAAAGATAATAGGACTATCATGTGTGGGTGCAATATCAACAATTTCATGTTTAACATAAGGAACTATAGCAAGTTCATCTCCATAAGCATAATTCATATTGGCATCTTGGCCACAAGCATAGCAAGCATCATCAAAAAGGGATATTTCAAAAGAATCGATGGGATCATAGCAATTATCATAATATTCATCCTTCGGTAAGCATGAAGGGGAATTAAACAATGTATGAGTTGAAGAGTTACTCTCATTAGAAGGTGGGCACAGGTGATCAATCCGCTCTTCCTCCTTTTGTTCTTCGCTCTCCTCCTCATCTTTTTCATCCAATGAGCTCAGAGTTTCATCAACTTCTTCTTCCATAGATTCCTGCAAAATATTAGTCTCTTCTTGGACAACAGAGACTTTCTCAATAAGTGCATTAATATCGTAATTGTATTCATAATTCTCATAACAATATTTAAGGATAGCTAAATTTTCAGGTCTATAAACCGAATCATCAATATCTTCAAACTCTTTAAACATAGATTCAATTTCATAAGCGCCCGTAAAAGCAACAAATTCTTCTATTTGTTCCACATCATAGTAATCATATATACCTCTAGCATAAGAAGCTAAGGTTTTATTATCATTAAATTCTCAGAAAAAGGGAAGGTGTGGAGCCTTCATCTTAGAGCAACAAGTATAATCATATCTCAAGCATAGTTGCCTAGCATACCAATTCAATATATGAATTTGATCCCATAATAGTTTCCCTTTTTGTGTCAAGCGGTAATCCCTAAAGTATTCACATTGATCCAACGTTACTCCCGTTACATAATTGAATGGGGTTTTCTCAGGATTATTAAAGTAGTACATAATATTTTCCACATAACCAGCATCGAGGGTTTTAGGAGGTTCCCCATCTCCATGAGTAGCAAGTACACCTAATTTTTTGGTATTTCGTGTTCCATATCCATAACTCAAGATAGAGAACAGCAAATAAAAATTACTTAGTGATAAAGCAAACAAGCACACACGAGAATATTCACCCCACGCTATTGCTCCCCGTCAACGGCGCCAGAAAAAGGTCTTGATAACCCATAACTATAGGGGATCGCAACAGTTTTCGATAAGTAAGAGTGTCGAACCCAACGAGGAGCTAAAGGTAGAACAAATATTCCCTCAAGTTCTATCGACCACCGATACAAATCTATGCATGCTTGACATTCGCTTTACCTAGAACAAGTATGAAACTAGAAGTACTTTGTAGGTGTTGTTGGATAGGTTTGCAAGATAATAAAGAGTACGTAAATAAAAAGTAGGGGCTTTTTAGATAAAGAAACAACAAAGTAAATATAGCGAGTGTGGAAAAGTGGTGGTAGGAGTTGCGAAATTTCCCCTAAGCAATTGACTACTTTACTAGACCGATAACAAGTATTATGTGGGAGAGGCCACTGCTAGCATGTCATCCCTGACTTGGAATTCTATGCACTTATGATTGGAACTATTAGCAAGCATCCGCAACTACTAATGTTCATTAAGGTAAAACCCAACCATAGCATTAAGGTATATTGGCCCCCTTCAATCCCGTATGCATCAATTTCTATGCTAGGTTGAAGCTTCTGTCACTCTTGCCCTCCAATACATAGTCCTATCAACATACAACTAACCCTAGGGTGTGATCCACGCGCGCAATCATATGATGGTCACCAAAGTACAGCAACATAACCACAAGCAAATTAAATCAATCATAGCAATTCATAAACCACCGATAGGCAACGAAAATCTACTCAGACATCATAGGATGGCAACACATCATTGAATAATAATATGAAGCATAAAGCACCATGTCAAGTAGAGGGTACAGCGGGTTGCGGGAGAGTGGACCGCTGTAGATAGAGGGGGGAAGGTGATGGAGATGTTGGTGAAGATGGCAGAGGTGTTGGTGTAGATCGTGGTGATGATGATGATGATGGCCACGGTAGCGTTCCGGCGCCACCGGAAGAGAAGGGGAGAGGGGGGCCCTTCGTCTTCTTCTTCCTTGACCTCCTCCCTAGATGGGAGAAGGGTTTTCCCTCTGGCCCTTGGCCTCCATGGCATGGGAGGGGCGAGAGCTCCTCCGAGATTGGATATGTCTCTCTGTCTCTCTCTGTTTCTGCGTTCCTTGATTCTTCCCTTTCACCGTTTCTTATATTCCCGGAGATCCGTAACTCCGATTGGGCTAAAATTTTGACACGATCTCTATCGGGATATTAGCTTTCTTGCAGCGAAAGAAGGACACCAACCGCCTTACGGGTGGCCCACGAGGGTCAGGGGCGCGCCTGGGGGGCAGGTGCGCCCTCCTGCCTCGTGGCCACCTCGGGCACCATCTCGCATGGATTTTTCTTCCCAAAAATCATATATATTCCAAAAAAAATCTCCGTCAGTTTTTATCCCGTTTGGACTCCGTTTGATATGGATATTCTGCGAAACAAAAAACATGCAACAAACAGGAACTGGCACTGGGCACTGGATCAATATGTTAGTCCCAAAAATAGTATAAAAAGTTGCCAAAAGTATATGAAAGTTGTAGAATATTGGCATGGAACAATCAAAAATTATAGATACGACGGAGACATATCAGACACGTACACAATCAAGAGATGATTGTATGTGGAGAGGATGACAGCAGGGACCCACCAAGGTCATGGCAGTACGCAAGCAAGTGCCTCCTTATTTCAAGCCAATAAAAAATGGCTCCTCCTAATGGATTTCTGACATCTGGGTCCCATGCTATTGTCAACGTAGTCAATAAACGAGAGAATTGCACAACGGGCGGCTGACACCAGGGACCCAGCAGCTCGCCCAGTTATTTTTGTTTTGGATTAATTTGATAAATGCTACTCCAAATCCGGTGATTCTGAGAAATGCCACTGCAATTTCCAAACTTTGAAAAATGCCATTTCATGCCATTTCCAGTGGCATTTTCCAAGCCTGGAGTGGCGTTTTTCAAAGTTTGCAAAAATTGCAGTGGGGTTTTTAAAAATTTGCAAAAATTGCAGTGGCATTTTTATGAATCGCCATAATTGGAGTGGCATTTATCTAATTTGTTTTTGAGATGGAAGCAGGGTGTCAACTGGGCTGTGCGGGGCACTCTAGCCTGTCTAGACAACCTTTTCTTTTATATTTACCATAGACCAGCCCGATAGTTTTTTTTCTTTCTAACAATGGCTAGCCCACTTTTTTTGTGATTTTTCAAGTAAGTCGCTTTGTCGGGCCTATTGGGCTGCAAATCTTACAAGACGAGGAGAGCTTCATTCGACTGGCCGAGAAAATGGCCTATCAGTAATGAGAAATGGACTGTACATTTTTAAAACACATCAAACCGACAATTAGTTTCATTTTTTTCATTTTGAGATTTTAAATTGCATTGATTTTTATGCGTGGAAAATTTGTTGGATTTTATATTGATATACACTTATTTTTAAAATAAGTTTGAATGTGACTCAAAATTTCGGGATTAAAAACAGTCCGGACCGCACCGAAATATGCAAAATTTCGTATAATTTTTTAACCGTGGCCACAATATGGGCTGTAATGCTAACAAAAAGAATATGGGCTCCAAAAAAACCTTAAGAATTAGCAAATGGGCTGTAAATTATTAGAAATAATGGCAGATGGGTTGTATGCTGTTTTCCACAAATTTGAGGCTTTCCTAAAAAAAGGTTGACGCACAAGCAGTGACTGTTGGATGTCCATCCAGCGGCCGTTGTGCTTCTTCAATCCCTGCTCTTCCTGCTCCAGCCGCTCAAACAAGCCCCGGTGGGACTGCTCGCTTCCTCCTCCCGCGGCCGGCTGTTCTGCCGCGCAGGCCTCACCGCCCCACCATACTCCCATCGCTGGCCTAGCCATCCCTCTACTCACCCACACATGTTGTTATTCTCCGGCGATGGCAGACGAACCAGTAAACCCTCGTACTCCCCTCTGCGTGGCAAATAACTACCGAGCCTTCCCTCGCTCCATGTCGTTCCCTTCCAAGGCCTCGCCATCATCCACCGCCCAGGTGCTCTCGACGCGGCGTGGTCAACGAACGACATCCATCAGAAGTGGACTGTACGTGGAGAGGTTGACAACTGGGTCCACGACGGCACACAAGGAAATGCCTCCTTATTACGCACAAAATAATGATTCCTCCACCTGACAGCTGGGACCCACCGGAAGTGCCTCTGTATTTCGTGAAAAAAATGTTCCCCCGCTGACAGGTCGGACCCACCAGCTATATCTTCGCACGCAAGGACGTGCCTCCTTATTACGCACAAAAAATGAACTCCCCCTGCTAGCTGGGACCCACAATAGTGGGAGGCTGACTTGTGGGCCTACTAAGATGACGGGGACAGAGGGCTTTGTCAACTTAGTCAATATGAACGATTCTAGCTCTAGTGACCGTACGATGTCCATCCAACGACCATAGTGCTTCTTCAACCTCTGGTCTTCTTGCTCCAGCCGCCCAAACAAGCGTCGGCCGTGCCGCCGGCTCCTGTCTCCCGTGTCCGGCTGTGCTGCCACAGCTGGCCATGCCATCCCTCTATACTCACCCACACCTCCTGTTATTCTCCAGCGACGGCAGCCTCACACCGCAGCCGAAGCAGACAACCCACGTACTCCCCTCTGCGTGGGCATCCACTAGCGCGTCTTCCCCGGCTCCGTGTCATCCCCTTCCTAGGCCTCGCCGTCGTCCACCGCCCTGGTGATCTCGGCGCGGCGTGGTCAAGGAACGAATTCCATCGGAAGAGTATTGTACGTGGAGAGGCTGGCAGTTGGGTCCACGGCCGCAGCAAGGAAGTGCCTCCTTATTACACAAAAAATAATGATTTCACAAAAAAAAAACGTTTCCCCCTTGACTGCTGGGACCCACTAGCTACATCTTCGCACGCAAGGAAGTGCCTTATAGTCGGGACCCACCTGGTTGAAGCATATGTAGCGTTGTCATTCTGGTCATGAACATGTACGTACATACTAGTCGATGTAGAGGCGCACACGTGTCGTAGTAGAGGCGCGCACGTAGCATGTACACGTACGTACAGCGACCAGGGTGCAAGAAAGAAAATATGGCCACATACGTACATACGGGCGGGGTCTCGAATGCCTACTCGCGCATATGTATGGCCAGGGATCGTGTACATGGCTGGGTTGGAACGGAGAAGCTGCACCATCGTCGTGATCATGGGGAGGCAACCGGCTGGGCCGGAATGGAATGCGTCGTCGTGTTCATCGGAAACCAACCGGCTTGGACAGAACAACTGATGGATACGAGGCCTGGCGTACTGCAGAACGGAGGAAACGGCCTTGTGTTCGACCGACCATGGTCGAAACGGGATCATGTTCATTGGGAGGGGTCTGGCGTACCGCAAAATGGAGGAAAGGGACCTCCTACGGTTGAAACGGGGTCCTGTTGATCGGGAGGGGTGTGGTGTACCACAAAACTAAGGAAACGGACTTGTGTTGGAGCTCTACGGTTGAAACAGGGGTCCTCTTCATCGAGAGGGGTGTGGCATACCGCAAAACGGGACTCCACGGGATACTGTTCATCTCCACCGTCGACCTCCTCCAGCCTCCACGGGCTCCTAGTCATCCACCGTCGACCTCCTCCAGCCTCCACCTGCGATTGTTCATCCATGGGCTCCTGTTCATCCAGCCTCCACCGCGCGCTCCTCCACCGGCTACTGTTCAACCAGTCCTCTCCACTGGGTCCTTTTCAATCACCCCTCCACGGGCTACTGTTCATCCAGCTCTCCACGGGGTCCTGTTCTTCCAGCCCTCCACGGGGTCTTGTTCATCCACCGGCTCGATCAATCGGGGTACTATTCATCCAGCAGCAGTGGCCTCTACTACCATGGGGTCCTGTTCATCCAAACCCCTCAACAACACTCACTATTCATCAAGGGAAAGAGGCAGCAGTGTTCGATCGGCTTCAGTTAGCAGTAGTAGCGAAGGAATCACTCGGGTTCAGTTAACAGCAAGGGATCGATCGACCGCTCGGGTTCAGTAACGAGTAGCCTACAGTGCAATCGCTCGGGTTTAGTTAGAGCCCAACTCCTCGCTCGGTTTCAGTTAGAGCCCAATGCCTCGCACACACGCGCATACGTACGAGAGAAACGCGCATCACTCGGCCCCCGACCACCCACCGTAACCGGGAACTCCCCGATATTTTCCTCGCCCTCGCTTCTACCACGGTTTTCCCCGTCATGGACGACCCAAAGAATGTCATGCAGCTGCGTCTCCGGCCCTCCCAGGATGAAAATCCCATTTTCTATCATGATTTTTTGTCATAGAAGTAGGAGCCCACCACATCTATGATGATACCGGGTTTTGTCACAATTATCGTCATAGAAGTGTCATAAGTATGACAAATTTTTTTTCGTTTGGCCCAAAATGTCAGGGATGTGTCTTTTTTTGTAGTGATATCATGTGTTCTCATCTCTGAATATTCAATCCGACATGACAAAACTTCAAAGGGTAAAGATTCAATTCATCACAACAAGAATATAGAGGGGAGAAACATCATATGACCCGACTATATTAACAAAGCCCATGACATAGATCACAAGAGAGAGAGAGAGATAAAACACATAGCTACTGGTACAAAACCTCAGCCCCAAGGGTGGACTACTCCCCCCTCCGGGCAGGGTGCCAGAACGGGTCTAGATTATTTTTTGGTGGCTACGGAGCCCAGCGGCGGCGGAACTTCCGATCTAGGTTAACACCGAAGGGTTTCGAAATATTTGGGAATTTATAGTGCAAAGAGGGGGTGTGGGAGGCCACCGAGGTGGGCACAACCCACCTAGGCGCGCCAGGGGGCCCTGGCACACCCTTGTGGGTTGTGCCCCCCCCTCGGGGCACCCCCAGGTGCAGCTTTGGCCCATTGGGTTCCCTCTGGTCCAAAAAAAATCTCCGTAAAGTTTTGCGGTCTTTGGACTTTGTTTGATATTGATTTCCTGCGATGTAAAAAACAAGCAAAAAACAGCAACTGGCACTGGGCACTGGGTCAATAGGTTAGTCCAAAAAAATTATATAAAGTTGCTATAAAATGATTGTAAAACACCCAAGAATGATAAATAACAACATGAATACTTCATAAATTATAGATACGTTGGAGACGTATCAGGATGCCCCCTGCCCACGTATATAAAGGAGGGTGGAGGAGGAGGATGGCCAAGGGGGGCGCGCACCATAGGGGAGTCCTACTAGGATTCCCAATCCTAGTTGGAGTCCCCTTCCTTTTCCAAGAGGGGGAGAGAGGGAAGAAGGAGGAGAGGGAGAAGGAAAGAGGGGGGCGCCGCCCCCTCCCTAGTCCAATTCGTACTTGCCATGATAGGGGGCGCAGCCACCCCTTGTGGCCCTTCTTTCCTTTCCACTAAAGCCCATTAAGTCCCAATACTTCCCCGGGGGGGAGGGGGTCCGGTAACCTCCCGGTACTCCGAAAAATACCCGAATCACCTTGGAACCATTCTGGTGTCTGAATATAACCTTCCAATATATTGATCTTCACCTCTCAATCATTTCGAGACTCCTCGTCATGTCCGTGATCTCATCCGGGACTCCGCGCCAAACTTCGGTCATCAAATCACATAACTCATAATACAAATCGTCATCGAACATTAAGCGTGCAGACCCTACAGGTTTGAGAACTATGTAGACATGACCGAGACACATCTCCCGTCAATAACCAATAGCGGAAGCTGGATGCTCATATTGGCTCCTACATATTCTTCGAAGATCTTTATCGGTCAAACCACATAACAACATACGTTATTCCCTTTGTCATCGGTATGTTACTTGCCCCAGATTCGATCATCGGTATCATCATACCTAGTTCAATCTCGTCATCAGCAAGTCTCTTTACTCTTTCCGTAATGCATCATCCCATAACTAACTCATTAGTCACATTGCTTGTAAGGCTTATAGTGATGTGCATTACCGAGAGGGCCCAGAGATACCTCTCCAATACATGGAGTGACAAATCCTAATCTCTATCTATGCCAACTCAAAAAACACCATCAGGGACACCTGTAGAGCATCTTTATAATCACCTAGTTACATTGTGACGTTTGATAGCACACAAAGTGTTCCTCCGGTATTGACGAAATAGGGCTTCCCCCCGCTTTATATTATAAAGCCTGGACCAAAGCACACATGTAGGAACAAGGTTCAACGCACACACACACACACACACCAGAGTGCAACATACACACCATAAGTCTAGGTGGGGGAGCAGCACAATAATCCCCAAATAAGAAGCCAAAGGACAACTACACTAATCTGGCTCCGGGGGAGGGGGGCGGCGGTGCAGACAGGCGAGCAGCGATGGACCAGAGCGAGGCGATAGCACGGTCGATGAAGATCCGATCCTGCCGCCGACTAAGCAGCAGCCATAGCTGTAGAAAACCACATAGGTTGTATACTGCATTAGTCGCACGAAGAGGGATAATATGCTTAATCACAAGCTTATTACGGATATTCCAAAGCGTCTAGAGAAGGGCGCTAATGGTCACCCAAAGGGCCGGCCTCCCAGTCACATGGTTGGGCTCGAGCACCTCCCTAAACATATCGGGAAGGTTGGTATGGCACCATCTGCCACCTGCAACCTCCCGAAAGCAACTCCAAAGGAATCTCGTCACCAGGCACATGAAGAATATGTGGTTAGAGTCCTCTAGGGTCAAGCACAAGGGACACATCCCGTCCGAAGGGCCATTTCGCTTCAGCACCTCTGTACCAGAGGGGACTCATCCACGTACTAATTGCCAAAGGAAGATCCTAATCTTCAACGACAACTTAAACTCCCAAAGGAGGTTTAACTCTATCGGTCCCGGAGTTGGCATAATCGCGTGGTATAGCGATTTCGCTATGAACCGCCCACTGGGCTCGAGGTGCCAATGGACTACGTCCTCCTCCTCGGATGGGGAGTGGAGAGCAATGCATGCTATGAGGTCCTCCCACAAATCCTGCTCGCCTAGACCGAAGGTCCTTCTAAACGCGATATGCGCGAGGTTCGACAAGGCTGACACCACCGTCAAACATTTGTCGGTGCAAATATTAAAGAGGGCTTGGAAGCGGGAAGCGAAAGGTAGGGGGCAGCACCACCGGTCCAACCATAAGAGGGTGACGGTGCCTCGGCCCACCTCCATTAACGATCCGGTCTGAAGCACCGGCATCAACTTAACAATCGTTTGCCAAAACTGAGATCCGCCGGATCTTTGGGAAAACGCTAGGGGTTGGCCTCATAGGTATTTAGCTTGAATAATGTCGAGCCATAGGCCACCCTCACCAGAAGCGATCCTTCATAGCCATTTAGCTAGAAGGGCAATATTCATCCTTTTGCATGAGATAATCCCAAGACCCCCTGGTCCTTGGTCCTGCAGATCTCCGTCCACTTCACCGTATGTTATTTTTTCTTTCCCTGCCCAGAAGAACCAGGATTGGTACTTGGCCACATCTTGATGCAGGGATTCATTAAGACTATAGAATCCCATCAGATACATCAGCAGGCTAATCATCGACGAGTTGATCAGGACCACCCTCGCTGCTATATACAACCAACGTCCCTGCCACGGTTCCACCCAGTGTTGGACCTTGGCCATGGATGGCCGAAGGTCTTTTTCCTGGATGCGTTTGTCACTAATGGGCATGCCTAGATAGGTGGTTGGGAAGGTCCCTAACCGGCAATTAAGTCGGTTAGCAATGCTATTCCTCTCCTCCTCCGAGTAGCCCATGACCATAACCTCGCTCTTGTTGAAGTTAGCGGTAAGCCCGGACATCTCCTGGAAGCATAGGAGTAGGAATTTTAGGTGGGCGATTGTCGGTGTCAAAACCGGCGGATCTCGGGTAGGGGGTCCCGAAGTGTGTGTCTAAGGTTGATGGTAACATGGGACAAGGGACACGATGTTTACCCAGGTTTGGGCCCTCTCTATGGAGGTAATACCCTACATCCTGCTTGATTGATATTGATTAGTATGAGCATTACAAGAGTTGATCTACCACGAGATCGTAATGGCTAAACCCTAGAAGTCTAGCCTGTATGACTACGGTATTGAGTATATCCTTTTCAGACTACACCCTATGGTTTATATAGACATCGGGGGGATCTAGGGTCACATAGAGTCTGTTACATAAGATGGAATCTTCATAGTTGTTCGCCAAGCTTGCCTTCCACGGCAAGGAGAGTCCCATCCGGACACAGATACAGCCTTCAGTCTTCATATCTTCACAGCCCATCAGTCCGGCCCATAGATAACAGCTAGACGCCCGAGGACCCCTTAGTCCTGGACTCCCTCAGTAGCCCCTGAACCGGCTTCAATGAAAAGGCATCTAGCGCGTAGTGCTATCTTCGGCATTGCAAGGCGGGTTCCTCCTTCTGAACTCCCGAATAGTCTCCAGATGAATTGACCTCTAACACACACCGCACACAACCGCAGAGAGAATATAATAACACACAAGTCCAATCTGCTGACAACTTTAGTAATAGACGTGGTTGTCATTGGCACATCTTGTCAAAGCAGAGATCGTGTCTGCTTATTACGGGATTCTCATCAATACGGGCGTGGGTAACCCAACCGCGCCGTTTACACAGCCCTTGGGAGTAGGAGAATTTTAAGGCGAATGGGGGGCGTTCGATATTCACCGCCCTTATAAGGAGATAAGATTCCCCTTTCTTCTCCCACGCTTTCTTCCTGCCTCTCCGTTCTCGAGCTCCAACACTCAAGTTCTCGTTTCCCTGTCTCGAGGAAGCACTTAACCATGTCTGGATCTGGAGGTCAAGGTAAATGGATGGCTCCTCAGTTAAGGAGGAGGACGTCGCTGAGCTTCGGGCGGCCGGGTACCTGGCGAAAGAAACCGCCCACCGTCTTCCAGCCCGAGGACAAATCATCCCCACACCGAAACCCAACGAGAGGGTAGTGTTCATCCCTCATTTCCTCCGCAGGCTAGGGTTTCCACTCCACCCCTTCGTCCGCGGGATAATGTTCTACTACGGGATAGACTTCCACGATCTATCCCCGAACTCCTTCCTCAATATCTCGGCGTTTGTCATTGTGTGCGAGTGCTACCTCTTGAGCTTGCGTTGGATTTCCCCGAAGAGGAAAGGATGATGCAGCAGAGTAGCGTAAGTATTTCCCTCAGTTTTTGAGAACCAAGGTATCAATCTAGTAGGAGGCCACGCTCAAGTCCCTCGTACCTGCACAAAACGATAGCTACTCGCAACCAACGCGATTAGGGATTGTCAATCCCTTCACGGTCACTTGCAAGAGTGAGATCTGATAGATATAATATTTTTGGTATAAAGATGCAAAGTGAAAAGTAGAAGGCAAAGTAAAAAAGCAAAACAAGATTAAAGTGATGGAGATTGATATGATGAGAATAGACCCAGGGGCCATAGGTTTCACTAGTGGCTTCTCTCAAGAGCATAAGTATTCTACGGTGGGTGAACAAATTACTGTTGAGCAATTGACAGAATTGAGCATAGTTATGAGAATATCTAGGCATGATCATGTATATAGGCATCACGTCCGTGACAAGTAGACCGAAACGATTCTGCATCTACTACTATTACTCCACTCATCGACCGCTATCCAGCATGCATCTAGAGTATTAAGTTAAAAACAGAGTAACGCCTTAAGCAAGATGACATGATGTAGAGAGATAAATTCATGCAATATGAAATAAACCCCATCTTGTTATCCTCGATGGCAACGATGCAATACGTGCCTTGCTGCCCCTTTTGTCACTGGGAAAGGACACCGCAAGATCGAACCCAAAGCTAAGCACTTCTCCCATGGCATTAACTACCAATCTAGTTGGCCAAACCAAACGGATAATTCGAAGAGACTTGCAAAGATAACCAATCATACATAAAAGAATTCAGAGAAGATTCAAATATTATTCATAGATAGACTTGATCATAAACCCACAATTCATCGGTCTCAACAAACACACCGCAAGAAGAAGATTGCATTGAATAGATCTCCATGAGAGAGGGGGAGAACTTTGTATTGAGATCCAAAAAGAGAGAAGAAGCCATCTAGCTACTAACTATGGACCCGAAGGTCTGAGGTAAACTACTCACACTTCATCGGAGAGGCTATGATGATGTAGAAGCCCTTCATGATGACGGCCCTCTCCGTCGGAGCTCCGGTACAGGCCCCAAGATGGGATCTCGTAGATACAGAAAGTTGCGGCGGTGGAATTAGGTTTTTGGCTCATGTTCTAATTGTTTGGGGGTACGTAGGTATATATAGGAGGAAGGAGTACGTCGATGGAGCACCGAGGGACCCACAAGGCAGGGGCGCGCCCTAGGGGGGTGGGCGCGCCCCCCACCCTCGTGACCGCCTCTTTGACTCCTTGGAGTAGGGTCCAAGTCTCCTGGATCACGTTCGGTGAGAAAATCACGTTCCCGAAGGTTTTATTCCGTTTTGACTCCGTTTGATATTCTGTTTCTCCGAAATACTGAAACAGGCAAAAAACAGCAATTCTGGGCTGGGCCTCCGGTTAATAGGTTAGTCCCAAAAATAATATAAAAGTGGAAAATAAAGCCCAATATAGTCCAAAACAGTAGATAATATAGCATGGAGCAATCAAAAATTATAGATACATTGGAGATGTATCAGGCATCCCCAAGCTTAATTCCTGCTCGTCCTCGAGTAGGTAAATGATAAAAATAGAATTTTTGATGCGGAGTGCTACTTGGCATAATTTCAATGCAAATCTTCTTAATTGTGATATGAATATTCAGATTCGAAAGATTCAAGACAAAAGTTTATATTGACATAAAAATAATAATACTTCAAGCATACTAACAAAGCAATTATGTCTTCTCAAAATAACATGGCCAAAGAAAGTTATCCCTACAAAATCATATAGTCTGGATATGCTCTATCTTCACCACACAAAGTATTTAAATCATGCACAACCCCGATGACAAGCCAAGCAATTGTTTCATACTCTAACTTTTTCAAAACTTTTTCAATCTTCACGCAATACATGAGCGTGAGCCACGGATATAGCACTATAGGTGGAATAGAATGGTGGTTATGGAGAAGACCAAAAAGAGGGGAAGATAGTCTCACATCAACTAGGCATATCAACGGGCTATGGAGATGCCCATCAATATATATCAATGTGAGTGAGTAGGGATTGCCATGCAATGGATGCACTAGAGCTATAAGTATATGAAAGCTCAAAAAGAAACTAAGTGGGTGTGCATCCAACTTGCTTGCTCATGAAGACCTAGGGCAATTTGAGCAAGCCCATCATTGGAATATACAAGCCAAGTTCTATAATGAAAGATTCCCACTAATATATGAAAGTGACATAACGAGAGACTCTCTATCATGAAGATCATGGTACTACTTTGAAGCACAAGTGTGGTAAAAGGATAGTAACATTGTACCTTCTCTCTTTTTCTATCATTTTTTTATTTATATATATTTTTTTATTTGGGTCTTTTCTATTTTTTATGGCCTCTTTTCTTTCTCTATTTTTTGGGCTTCTTTGGCCTCTTTTATTTATTTTTCGTCCGGAGTCTCATCCCGACTTGTGGGGCAATCATAGTCTCCATCATCCTTTCCTCACTGGGACAATGCTCTAATAATGATGATCATCACACTTTTATTTTTCTTACAACTCGATACTTAGAACAAAATATGACTCTATATGAATGCCTCCGGTGGTGTACCGGGATATGCAATATGACAATGATGGAGTGTGTCATAATAAACGGAACGGTGGAAAGTTGCATGGAAATATATCTCAGAATGGCTATGGAAATACCATAATAGGTAGGTATGGTGGCTGTTTTGAGGAAGTTATATGGTAGGTGTATGATACCGGCGAAAAGTGTGCGGTATTAGAGAGGCTAGCAAAGGTGGAAGGGTGAGAGTGCGTACAATCCATGGACTCAACATTAGTCATAAAGAACTCATATACTTATTGCAAAAATCTACAAGTTATCAAAGCAAAGTATTACGCACATGCTCCTAGGGGGATAGATTGGTAGGAAAAGACCATCGCTCGTCCCCGACCGCCACTCATAAGGAAGACAATCAATAAATAAATCATGCTTCGACTTCATCACATAATGGTTCACCATACGTGCATGCTACGGGAATCACAAACTTTAACACAAGTATTATTTAAATTCACAACTACTCAACTAGCATGACTCTAATATTATCACCTCCATATCTCAAAACAATTATCATGCTTCAATCTTTTCTTAGTATTCAACACACTCAAAAGAAAGTTTCACAAATCTTGAATACCAAGTATATTATTATTAAGCAAATTACCATGCTATTAAGAGACTCTCAAAATAATTTAAGTGAAGCATGAGATATCAATAGTTTCTTTAAAAAATCCACCACCATGCTCTAAAAGATCTAAGTGAAGCACATAGAGCAAAATTATAACGCTCAAAAGATATAAGTGAAGCACATAGAGCAAAACTACATAGCTCAAAAGATATAAGTGAAGCACATAGAGTATTCTATCAAATTTTAATTCATGTATGGATCTCCCAAAAGGTGTGTACAGCAAGGATGATTGTGGCATACTAAAACACAAAGACAAAAATAATACAAGACGCTCCAAGCAAAACACATATCATGTTGGTGAATAAAAATATAGCTCCAAGTAAATTACCGATGGAAGTGGATGAAAGAGGGGATGCCTTCCGGGGAATCACCAAGCTTTGACTTTTTGGTGTCCTTGGATTATCTTGGGGGTGCCATGGGCATCCCCAAGCTTAGGCTCTTTCCACTCCTTGTTCCATTATCGATCACAAGAATTCACCCAAAACTTGAAAACTTCACAACACAAAACTTAAAGTAGAAAACTCGTGAGCTCCGTTAGCGAAAGAAAACAGAAGACCACTTCAAGGTACTGTAATGAACTCATTATTTATTTATATTGGTGTTAAACCTACTGTATTCCAACTTCTCTATTGATTATAAACTATTTTACTAACCATAGATTCATCAAAATAAGCAAACAACACATGAAAAACAGAATCTGTCAAAAACAGAACAGTCTGTAGTAATCTGTAGCTAGCGCAAGATCTGGAACCCCAAAAATTCTAAAATAAATTGCTGGACGTGAGTAATTTATCTATTAATCATCTGAAAAAATAATTAACTAAATAGCACTCTTCAAATAAAAATGACAGCAGTTCTCGTGAGCGCTAAAGTTTCTGTTTTTTACAGCAAGTTCAACAAGACTTTCCCCAAGTCTTCCCAACGGTTCTACTTGGCACAAACACTAACTAAACACAAAAACCACAACCAAAACAGAGGCTAAATAATTTATTTATTACTAAACAGGAGCAAAAATCAAGGAATAAAAATAAAATTGGGTTGCCTTCCAACAAGCGCTATCGTTTAACGCCCCTAGCTAGGCATAAAAGCGAGGATAGATCTAGGTATTGCCATCTTTGGTAGGCAATCCATAAGTGGCTCTCATGATAGTTTCATATGGCAATTATATTTTATTTCTTGGAAAGTGTTCCATGCCCTTTTTTAATGGAAATTGAAATCTAATATTCCCTTCCTTCATATCAATAATCGCACCAACCATTCTAAGGAAAGGTCTACCAAGAATAATAGGGCAACAAGGATTTCAATCTATATCAAGAACAATGAAATCTATGGGCACATAATTTATATTTGCAACAATAAGAACATCATTAATCCTTCCCATAGGTTTCTTAATAGTAGAATCCGCAAGATGCAAGTTTAGAGAGCAGTCATCAAAATCGCGGAAATCTCACAAATCACACAAAGTTTTGGGGATAGTGGAAACACTAGCACCCAAATCACACAAAGCATAAAACTCATGATCTTTAATTTTAATTTTAATAGTTGGTTCCCACTCATCATAGATTTTTCTAGGGATAGAAACTTTCAACTCAAGTTTTTCTTCATAAGATTGCATCAAGGCATCAACAATATGTTCGGTGAAGGCTTTCTTTTGACTATAAGCATGTGGAGAATTTAGCACGGATTGCAACAAGGAAATACAATCAATTAAAGAGAAACTTTCAGAATTAAATTCCTTGAAATCCAATATAGTGGGTTTAGCAACATCTAGATTTTTATTTCTTTCAATCCCACTTTCATCAATTTCATCAAAAAGATCTAAATACTCTGATTTTTTAGAACGCCTTCTAGGTAAAGGAAGATCATATTCAGTTTCATCAAGATTCATATTGCAAAACAAAGATTTAATAGGAGACACATCAATAACTTTTAGATCTTCATCTTGATTTTCATAGGAATTGGAAGAACACGCTTTAATAAAGGCATCTTTGGAAGCACGCATCCTAGCGGTTCTTTCCTTGCACTCATCAATGGAAATTCTCATGGCTTTGAGAGACTCATTGATATCATGCTTAGGAGGAATAGATCTAAGCTTTAAAGAATCGACCTCAAGAGAAATTCTATCAACGTTCCTAGCCAAATCATCAACTTTAAGCAATTTCTCTTCAAGCAAAGCATTAAAATTCTTTTGTGAATTCATAAACTCTTTAACACTATTCTCAAATTCAGAGGGCATCTTATTATAATTTCCATAAGAGTTGTTGTAGGAATTCCCATAATTATTAGAAGGATTACTAGGATATGGCCTAGGATTAAAATTCCCACTATAATCGTTGTTACCAAAATTATTCCTACCAACAAAATTCACATCCATAGATTCATTGTTATTCTCAATCAAAGTAGACAAAGGCATATCATTAGGATCAGAAGAAACACTCTTAGTAGCAAATAATTTCATAAGTTCATCCATCTTTCCACTCAAAACATTGATTTCTTCTATTGCATGCACTTTTTTATTAGAAGATCTTTCAGTATGCCATTGAGAATAATTAACCATAATATTATCTAGGAGTGTAGTAGCATCTCCTAAAGTGATTTCCATAAAAGTGCCTCCCGCGGCCAAATCTAAAAGATTTCTAGAAGCAAAATTCAATCCGGCATAAAATTTTTGTATAATCATCCACAAATTCAAACCTTGAGTAGGGCAATTACGTATCATTAATTTCATTCTCTCCCAAGCTTGTGCAACATGTTCATGATCAAGTTGCTTAAAGTTCATAATATCGTTTCTAAGAGAGATGATCTTAGCGGGAGGGAAATACTTAGAGATAAAAGCATCTTTGCACTTGTTCCAAGAATCAATACTATTTTTAGGCAAAGACGAAAACCAAGCTTTAGCACGATCTCTAAGCGAAAAAGGAAATAGCTTCAATTTAACGACATCATTATCAACATCTTTTTTCTTTTGCATATCACATAAATCAACGAAACTATTCAGATGAGTAGCGGCATCTTCACTAGGAAGGCCGGCGAATTGATCTTTCATAACAAGATTCAACAAAGCAGTATTGATTTCACAAGGTTCAGTATTGTCAAGAGGAGCAATCGGAGTGCTAAGGAAATCATTATTATTGGTATTGGTGAAGTCACACAATTTGGTAGTATCTTGAGCCATCGCGACAAACAAGCAATCCAACACACGAGCAAACAAAAGGCAAGCGGGCAAAAAGAGGCAAATAGAGAGGGAGGATAGAGAGAGAGAAAGAGAGAGAGAGAGAGAGAAGGTGAATAAAACGGCAAGGGTGAAGTGGGGGAGAGGAAAACGAGAGGCAAATGGCAAATAATGTAATGCGAGAGATAGGGATTGTGATGGGTACTTGGTATGTTGACTTTTTGCGTAGACTCCCCGGCAACGGCGCCAGAAATTCTTCTTGCTACCTCTTGAGCTTGTGTTGGATTTCCCCGAAGAGGAAAGGATGATGCAGCAGAGTAGCGTAAGTATTTCCCTCGATTTTTGAGAACCAAGGTATCAATCCAGTAGGAGGCCACGCTCAAGTCCCTCGTACCTGCACAAAACGATAGCTACTCGCAACCAACGCGATTAGGGGTTGTCAATCCCTTCACGGTCACTTACGAGAGTGAGATCTGAAAGATATAATATTTTTGGTATTTTTGGTATAAAGATGCAAAGTGAAAAGTAAAAGGAAAAGTAAAAAGCAAAACAAGATTAAAGTGATGGAGATTGATATGATGAGAATAGACCCAGGGGCCATAGGTTTCACTAGTGGCTTCTCTCAAGAGCATAAGTATTCTATGGTGGGTGAACAAATTAATGTTGAGCAATTGACAGAACTGAGCATAGTTATGAGAATATCTAGGCATGATCATGTATATAGGCATCACGCCCGTGACAAGTAGACCGAAACGATTCTGCATCTACTACTATTACTCCACTCATCGACCGCTATCCAGCATGCATCTAGAGTATTAAGGTAAAAACAGAGTAATGCCTTAAGCAAGATGACATGATGTAGAGAGATAAATTCATGCAATATGAAATAAACCCCATGTTGTTATCCTCGATGGAAACGATGCAATACGTGCCTTGCTGCCCCTTCTGTCACTGGGAAAGGACACCGCAAGATCGAACCCAAAGCTAAGCACTTCTCCCATGGCAAGAACTACCAATCTAGTTGGCCAAACCAAACGGATAATTCGAAGAGACTTGCAAAGATAACCAATCATACATAAAAGAATTCATAGAAGATTCAAGTATTATTCATAGATTGACTTGATCATAAACCCACAATTCATCGGTCTCAACAAACACACCGCAAAAAGAAGATTACATCGAATAGATCTCCACGAGAGGGGGGGAGAACTTTGTATTGAGATCCAAAAAGAGAGAAGAAGCCATCTAGCTACTAACTATGGACCCGAAGGTTTGAGGTAAACTACTCACACTTCATCGGAGAGGCTATGATGATGTAGAAGCCCTTCGTGATGACGGCCCTCTCCGGCGGAGCTCCGGAATAGGCCCCAAGATGTGATCTCGTGGATACAGAATATTGCGGCGGTGGAATTAGGTTTTTGGCTCCTGTTCTGATCGTTTGGGGGACGTAGGTATATATAGGAGGAAGGAGTACGTCAGTGGAGCACCGAGGGGCCCACGAGGCAGGGGGCGAGCCTTAGGGGGGTGGGCGCGCCCCCACCCTCGTGACCGCCTCTTTGACTCCTTGGAGTAGGGTCCAAGTCTCCTGGATCACGTTCGGTGAGAAAATCACGTTCCCGAAGGTTTTATTCTGTTTGGACTCCATTTGATATTATGTTTCTCTGAAATACTGAAATAGGCAAAAAACAGCAATTCTGGGCTCGGCCTCCGGTTAATAGGTTAGTCCCAAAAATAATATAAAAGTGGAAAATAAAGCCCAATATAGTCCAAAACAGTAGATAATATAGCATGGAGCAATCAAAAAATTATAGATACATTGGAGACGTATCATCGAGGCCTTCCTCCATATCCACCCCCACTTCATGTTGTGGCTCAAAACCTTCAACATGAAGCCCAAGGTGGTGGATGGATAGCATGCAGAGTGCGGGGCGCCATGGTGAGCAAGCTCACCAATGTCCCTTGGCCAAAAGGCACATTTGTGGAATCTATCAAGGAATGGCAGAAACCATGGTTCTACATCACTGAGCCCCGCGATGCCACCTGGGCCGCGGCTGCCGAATTCAACTCCGGCGCCCCCGTGCGACTCACCTCCTGGGTCGAGAAGAGCCCAAACTGGTGTTCGTCGGACGAGCTGATCGCATTGCAAACAAGTATCCAAAGTATGATTGATAGGGACATCAAGCTTGTCGACATAATCCTAGTGATGTTGGTGTGCCGAATCCTTCCCTGCCAAAGCCGAAGCCGTCCTCTATGGGATTTCAACCCAAAGAAACACCATACCCTAGTGAGGCTTTTCGAAATGACTCATGAAGATGCCTGGAAGTTGCTTTTCAAGGGCAACGAGATACCGTAGGCCACTGGCTCGGACCAGGGTGACGACATAAATCACCTCCCCAATGAGGTATGTTGTTTTCAACACATCCCTTACTTGCTTGTTTCAAGGATGATATCTAAGCTTTCATTACCATTGCTTTTTCAGTACTGGTTGGAGAAGGAGAAGAAGATCCGATGTCCAGCTCACTTGCCCAAGGAGCTAGTCATCCCGTGCTTAGCAAAGATGCTGGAGCCGACGCCTTATAAGGAACCAGAGAAGAAGGCCACAGGAAATGCCAAGGGGGTCCGGAGCGGCCCCCGTCGCAAGGGTACCTCGGACGCGACGTCCAAAGACAAGGCCCATTCCCTCCCTGCCGAAGACAATGCGGACGAGGAGGAGGAGGAGAGCGACTCTCTCCCCCGATGGGGGGACGAAGAAGAGGGCAGCCTCCGCAACTCTGGAGGCGGAGGCGCCCAAAAGGGGGAAGGGCTCCCTCGCGGATAAATCTGCATGGGACGTCGAGGACAATCCGGAGAGACGCCCCCCGCGCTAAGTCTCGGGCCGCATCATAAGTACTAACACCTTATCTGCCCATGAAGTTTCCCCTCCTTATTGTGCTAAGACAATTGATTATGTTATTGTAGTACGGCCCACAACAGCCCTCCGCGATCCTCGTCAGGAGGCTCGCTGGATTCCAAGGCGATGGCCAGCGACTCCCCACCAGCCGCACACTCCCCCAAGAACAGGGATGATGCGGAGGTGTTGTCCCGAAGGACTATTCCTGGCTGGGGAGAGGCTCAGGAGGCGCCTAATACGTCTCCAACGTATCTATAATTTTCGATTGTTCCATGCTATTACAATATCAACCTTGTATGTTTTATATGCATTTATATGCTATTTTATATGATTTTTGGGACTAACCTATTAACCTAGAGCCCAGTGCCAGTTTCTGTTTTTTCCTTGTTTTAGGGTTTCAAAGAAAAGGAATATCAAACGGAGTCCAAACGAAATGAAATCTTCGGAAAAGTTATTTTTGGAAAGAAAGCAATACAGGAGACTTGGAGTGCACGTCAGGGGATCAACGAGGAAGCCACGAGGCAGGGGGCGCACCCACCCCCTGGGCGCGCCCTCCACCCTCGTGGGCCCCTTGTGGCTCCCCTGATGTATTTCTTCCGCCTATATATATCCATATATCCTAAAACTATCGGGGAGCACAATAGATCAGGAGTTCCGCCGCCAGAAGCCTCCGTAGCCACCGAAAACCAATCTAGACCCGTTCCGACACCCTGCCGGAGGGGGCAATCCCTCTCTGGTGGCCATCTTCATCATCCCGGTGCTCTCCATGACGAGGAGGGAGTAGTTCTCCCTCGGGGCTGAGGGTATGTACCAGTATCTATGTGTTTGATCTCTCTCTCGCTCTCTCTCTCTCTCTCTCTCTCTCTCGTGTTCTTGAGGTGGTACGATCTTGATGTATCGCGAGCTTTGCTATAATAGTTGGATCTTATGATGTTTCTCCCCCTCTACTCTCTTGTAATGGATTGAGTTTTCCCTTTGAAGTTATCTTATCGGATTGAGTCTTTAAGGATTTGAGAACACTTGATGTATGTCTTGCCGTGCTTATCTGTGGTGACAATGGGATATTCACGTGACTCACTTGATGTATGTTTTGGTGATCAACTTGTGGGTTCCGCCCATGAACCTATGCATAGGGGTTGGCACATGTTTTCATCTTGCATCTCCGATAGAATCTTCGGGGCACTCTTTGAGGTTCTATGTGTTGGTTGAATAGATGAAACAGAGATTGTGTGATGCATATCGTATAATCATACCCACGGATACTTGAGGTGACATTGGAGTATCTAGGTGACATTAGGGTTTTGGTTGATTTGTGTCTTCATGTGTTACTCCAGTACTAACTCTAGGGCTGTTTGTGACACTTATAGGAATAGCCCAACGGATTGATTGGAAAGAATAACTTTGAGGTGGTTTCGTACCCTACCGTAATCTCTTCGTTTGTTCTCCGCTATTAGTGACTTTGGAGTGACTCTTTGGTTCATGTTGAGGGATAGTTATGTGATCCAATTATGTTATTATTGTTGAGGGAACTTGCACTAGCGAAAGTATGAACCCTAGGCCTTGTTTCCTATCATTGCAATACCGTTTATGCTCACTTTTATCATTAGTTACCTTTCTGTTTTTATATTTTCAGATTACAAAAACTATTATCTACTATCCAAATTGCACTTGTATCACCATCTCTTAACCGAACTAGTGCACCTATACAATTTACCATTGTATTGGGTGTGTTGGGGACACAAGAGACTCTTTGTTGTTTGGTTGCAGGGTTGCTTGAGAGAGACCATCTTCATCCTACGCCTCCTACGGATTGATAAACCTTAGGTCATCCACTTGAGGGAAATTTGCTACTGTCCTACAAACCTCTGCACTTGGAGGCCCAACAACATCTACAAGAAGAAGGTTGTGTAGTAGACATCAAGCTATTTTCTGGCGCCGTTGCCGGGGAGGTTAGCGCTTGAAGGTATATCTTTAGATCTTGCAATCGAATCTTTTTTCGTGTTTTAGCACTAGTCTAGTTTATAAAAGAAAAGTACAAAAAATATGGAATTGAGTTTGCCTCATACGCTTCATCTTTTTAATATCTTTCGTGAGTATGATGGGAAGGAAAATTGTGCCAAAGTGTTAGAAGAAGAATGCATTAAAATGTTTGGCACTAAATCTTTGAATGATGAGCATGATTGCAATGTTGTTAGTATGAACTCCTTGAATATACATAGTACTAATGATGATTGCACTAGTTATGATGAAAATGTCTCCTATAAACATGTCAATTTTTGTGAAGTGCATTGGGTTTGCAAGTACACACCAATTAGGGAAGATATATTTTGCAAGAGGCATAAGTACTTAGAAACTAAATTGTTGCAAGAAAGGCTAGATGAATGTGCTGAAAATTTAAATTTTCTTGGCCATACTTGTGAGCTTTGCAATGAATGTGGTCATTTAACCATCCGATGCAAATTGTTTCATGATCTAATTGTTTCCAAAAAATTTGATGACTTGATTTCTCTTGCACATCATAATGAGCTTAGTTTGCTTATGGGTTACGAAGAAATGAAATGTATAACTAACTATCTTCCAGTATTTGCCCGTGATAAACTTCTTGGCTTTGATCTAGAGGAAATTTATATGTATTGTGCGGTGAATTGTATTGAAAATCCTTATATTGCCAACTACATAAAGAAAAGAAAACAAATAGAAGATGAAGAGAATACTAATGAAAGGGAAGAGACTTCCCAATACCCTCCTATTATTTCTTATGATGAATCAGGTAACGAGGAGGAGCCTCCTATTCAACCAATCTCATTAATAAGGAGCTCCAAAAAGAGGATTGAACCCACACATGATGTGGTGAAGAAGAAGAAAAGAAAAGGGAAGAGAGGTAAAAAGATATCTCTCCCAAATAATGCTGCTCCTATTACTGTTGTGCCTCATGAAAATATAATTGTAGAAGATGATGCACTTGATGATGATCTCGTTATGCCTATTGCTTGTTGTGATGATTATGAATGGGAAGATAATGATACTTCTTATGATCTTGAAAATCTTTTTGGCACTTGCTTGGAAGAATATGATAATTGCTATACTATTGGTGCTATCCATACTATTGATGATGAGAGTGATTATGCTTATGATATGAAAATGCCCAAGCTTGGGGATGCTATGTTTGATGAGAATGACATTTTTGAGAATATATTTGCTGCAATTAATGTTTGTCCCAAGCTTGGGGATGCTACGTTTAATGAAGGTGATATTTTTAGTCTCCCAAGTTTTGATATGAAAATTTATAATGATGATAGCATGCCTCCTACTTATGATGATTATATTGATGAAAGTGGGTTTGGAAGAGTGTCAACTTTAGGAAGTAATGATCCCACTATTTCGGAGGATGTTGAATCTTATTATGATAATTATGAAAGTGGATTTGGAGAGGTCATGACTTTATTTAGTGATGATTCCACTATCTTGGAAGAGGTTTCAATCGATTATGATGAGAACAAAGTTGCTACTTATGATAATTATTGCGATCATAAATATGCTATAAAAAGTAGTGATGATTATATTTATAAAACTTGTCATGATTATGTTTACCCTTTTTCTGAACATTACTCCTTTAATATGGAAACAATTTATAGTATTCGAGTCTCTTATGATACTCCCACTATTCCGATTGAGAAGAATTTTGCTTATGTAGAGAGTAGTAAATTTTCTATGCTTGTAGATCATGATAAGAATGCTCTATGTGATGGTTATATTGTTGAATTCATTCATGATTCTACTGAAAATTATTATGAGGGAGGAATATATGCTTGTAGGAATTGCAATAATATCAAGTTTCCTCTCTCTATGTGCTTAAAATTTTGAAGTTATGTTTGTTTTACATTCCTATGCAAGTTGATTCTTGTTATCATAAGTTGTTTGCTGACAAAATCCCTATGCATAGGAAGTGGGTTAGACTTAAATGTGCTAGTCATATTCTTCTTGATGCTCTCTTTATGTTTCAATTCTTATCCTTTATGTGAGCATCATTGAAATTATCATGCCTAGCTAGGGGCGTTAAACGATAGCGCTTGTTGGGAGACAACCCAACTTTATTTTTGCTCCTGTTTAGTAATAAATAATTTATCTAGCCTCTGTTATTATTGAGTTTTTATGTTTAATTTAGTGTTTGTGCCAAGTAGAACCGTTGGGAAGACTTGGGGAAGTCTTGTTGATCTTGCTGTAAAAAACAGAAACTTTAGCGCTCACGAGAATTGCTTCCATTTTTTATTGGAGATTGCTATTTAGTTAATTATTTTTTCATATGATTAATAGATAAATTCCTCGCGTCCAGAAATTTATTTTAGAATTTTTGGGGTTCCATAAGTTTGCGTTAGTTACAGATTTCTACAGACTGTTCTGTTTTTGACAGATTCTGTTTTTCATGTGTTGTTTACTTATTTTGATGAGTCTATGGCTAGTAAAAGAGTTTATAAACCATAGAGAAGTTGGAATACAGTAGGTTTAACACCAGTATAAATAAAGAATGAGTTCATTGCAGTACCTTGAAGTGTTGTTTTCTTTTCTTTCGCTAACGGAGCTTATGAGTTTTCTATTAAGTTTTGTGTTGTGAAGTTTTCAAGTTTTGGGTAAAGATTCAATGGACTATGGAATAAGGAGTGGCAAGAGCCTAATATTGGGGATGACCAAGGCACCCCAAGGTAATATTCAAGGAAAACCAAGAGCCTAAGCTTGGGGATGCCCCGGAAGGCATCCCCTCTTTCGTCTTCGTTCATCGGTAACTTTACTTGGAGCTATATTTTTATTCGCCACATGATATGTGTTTTGCTTGGAGCATCATTTTATTTTCTTTTGTTTTGCTTGCTGTTTGAATAAAATACCAAGATCTGAAATTATTAAATGTTAGAGAGTCTTCATATAGTTGCATAATTGTTCGACTACTCATTGATCTTCACTTATATCTTACGGAGTAGTTTGTCATTTGCTCTAGTGCTTCACTTATATCTTTTTAGAGAACGGTGGTGGTTTTATTTTGTAGAAATAGGTGAACTCTCATGCTTCACTTATATTATTTTGAGAGTCTTTAGAACATCATAGTAATTTGCTTTGGTTATGAAATTAGTCCTAATATGATGGGCATCCAAGAGGGATATAATAAAAACTTTCATATAAGTGCATTGAATACTAAGAGAAGTTTGATACTTGATGATTGTTTTGAGATATGGAGATAGTGATATCAAAGTTGTGCTAGTTGGCTAGTTGTGAATTTGAGGAATACTTGTGTTGAAGTTTGCAAGTCCCGTAGCATGCACGTATGGTAAACGTTGTGTAACAAATTTGAATCATGAGGTGTTATTTGATTGCCTTCCTTACGAGTGGCGGTCAGGGACGAGTGATGGTCTTTTCCTACCAATCTATCCCCTAGGAGCATGCGCGTAGTGCTTGGTTTTTGATGAATTGTAGATTTTTTCAATAAGTATGTGAGTTATTTATGACTAATGTTGAGTCCATGGATTATACGCACTCTCACCATTCCATCATTTCTAGCCTCTTCGGTACCGTGCATTGCCCTTTCTCACATTGAGAGTTGGTGCAAACTTCGCCGGTGCATCCAAACCCCGTGATATGATACGCTCTTTCACACATAAACCTCCATATATCTTCCTCAAAACAGCCACCATACCTACCTATTATGGCATTTCCATAGCCATTCCGAGATATATTGCCATGCAACTTTCCACCATCCTGTTTATCTTGACACATTCATCATTGTCATATTGCTTTGCATGATCATGTAGTTGACATCGTATTTGTGGCAAAGCCACCGTTCATAATTTTTCATACATGTCGCTCTTGATTCATCGCAATCCCGATACACCGCCAGAGGCATTCATATAGAGTCATATCTTGTTCTAGTATCGAGTTGTAATCTTTGAGTTGTAGATAAATAGAAGTGTGATGATCATCATTAATAGAGCGTTGTCCCAAAAAAAAGGCCAACAAAAGGGGAGGCCAAAAAAAGAAAGGCCAAAAAAAAGAGAGGCCAAATAAAAAAATAAGAAATAAAAAAATAAAAGGGACAATGCTACTATCCTTTTTTCCACACTTGTGCTTCAGAGTAGCACCATGATCTTCATGATAGCGAGTCTCTTGTTTTTAATTTCATATACTAGTGGGACAGTTTCATTATAGAACTTGGCTTGTATATTCCAACAATGGGCTTCCTCAAGTGACCTAGGTCTTCGTGATCAAGCAAGTTGGATGCACACCCACTTAGTTTCTTTTGTTGAGCTTTCATACATTTATTGCTCTAGTGCATCTGTTGCATGGCAATCCCGGGCATCTCCCTAGCCCATTTATTAGCCACGTCGATGTGAGACTTTCTCCTTTTTGTCTTCTCCACATAACCCCCTCATTATATTCTATTCCACCCATAGTGCTATATCCATGGCTCACGCTCATGTATTGTGTGAAAGTTGAAAAAAAGTTTGAGATTACTAAAGTATGAAACAATTGCTTGGCTTGTCATCAGGGTTGTGCATGATGAGAGCATTCTTGTGTGTCGAAAATGGAGCATGACCAAACTATATGATTTTTTAGGGATGAACTTTCTTTGGCCATGTTATTTTAAGAAGACATGATTGCTTAGTTAGTATGCTTGAAGTATTATTATTTTTATGTCAATATTAAACTTTTGTCTTGAATCTTATGGATCGAATATTCTTTCCACAATAAAGAGAACTACATGGATAAATATGTTAGGTAGCATTCCACATCAAAAATTTTGTTTTTATCATTTACCTACTCGAGGACGAGCAGGAATTAAGCTTGGGGATGCCGATACGTCTACAACCTATCTATAATTTTTGATTGTTCCATGCTATTATATTATCAACCTTGGATGTTTTATATGCATTTATATGCTATTTTATATGATTTTTGGTACTAACCTATTAACCTAGAGCCCAGTGCCAGTTTCTGGTTTTCCTTGTTTTAGGGTTTCAAAGAAAAGGAATATCAAATGGAGTCCAAACGGAATGAAACCTTCGGAAAAGTTATTTTTGGAAAGAAAGCAATACAGGAGACTTGGAGGTGCACGTCAGGGGATCAACGAGGGAGCCATGAGGCAGGGGGCGCGCCCACCCCCCCGGGCGCACCATCCACCCTTGTGGGCCCCTCGTGGCTCCCCTAATGTATTTCTTCCGCCTATATATATCCATATACCCTAAAACTATCGGGGAGCACAATACATCGGGAGTTTCGCCGCCAGAAGCCTCTGTAGCCACCGAAAACCAATCTAGACCCGTTTCGGCACCCTGTCGGAGGGGGCAATCCCTCTCCGGTGGCCATCTTCATCATCCCGATGCTATCCATGACGAGGAGGGAGTAGTTCTCCCTCGGGGCTGAGGGTATGTACCAGTAGCTATGTGTTTGATCTCTCTCTCTCTCTCATGTTCTTGAGGTGGTACGATCTTGATGTATCGCGAGCTTTGCTATTATAGTTGGATCTTATGGTATTTCTCCCCCTCTACTCTCTTGTAATGGATTGAGTTTTCCCTTTGAAGTTATCTTATCGGATTGAGTCTTTAAGGATTTGAGAACACTTGATGTATGTCTTGCCGTGCTTATTTGTGGTGACAATGGGATATTCACGTGACTCACTTGATGTATGTTTTGGTGATCAACTTGCGGGTTCTGCCCATGAACCTATGCATAGGGGTTGGCACACGTTTTTGTCTTGAGTCTCCGATAGAATCTTTGGGGCACTCTTTGAGGTTCTATGTGTTGGTTGAATAGATGAATCTGAGATTGTGTGATGCATATCGTATAATCATACCCACGGATACTTGAGGTGACATTGGAGTATCTAGGTGACATTAGGGTTTTGGTTGATTTGTGTCTTAAGGTGTTACTCCAGTACGAACTCTAGGGTTGTTTGTGACACTTATAGGAATAGCCCAACAGATTGATTGGAAAGAATAACTTTGAGGTGGTTTCGTACCGTACCATAATCTCTTCGTTTGTTCTCCGCTATTAGTGACTTTGGAGTGACTCTTTGTTGCATGTTGAGGGATAGTTATGTGATCCAATTATGTTATTATTGTTGAGGGAACTTGCACTAGCGAAAGTATGAACCCTAGGCCTTGTTTCCTATCATTGCAATACCGTTTATGCTCACTTTTACCATTAGTTACCTTGCTGTTTTTATATTTTCAGATTACAAAAACTATTATCTACTATCCATATTGCACTTGTATCACCATCTCTTCGCCGAACTAGTGCACCTATACAATTTACCAGTGTATTGGGTGTGTTGGGGACACAAGAGACTCTTTGTTATTTGGTTGCAGGGTTGCTTGAGAGAGACCATCTTCATCCTACGCCTCCTACGGATTGATAAACCTTAGGTCATCCACTTGAGGGAAATTTGCTACTGTCCTACAAACCTCTGCACTTGGAGGCCCAACAACGTCTACAAGAAGAAGGTTGTGTAGTAGACATCAGCGCCCGAAGGCGTAACCCCCGTCGCCGGACACGAAGGGGAGTCAATCCCCCTGGAGACTGGCAGGGAGGGCCATATACAATGCGGCCCTCAACCGGATTCAATTCTGGAGACCGAGGCAGCTCCGGAATCCAGCACGCACCCTCCTTTGAAAGAAGGGGGGATGCCTGTTCCACCGGTGGCCCCTGTCCAACCAGGGGCACCGGATAATCTGCTGGAAGCGCCGCGATGTGCTTCCATTATGGATGAGCACCGTGTCCTTATCGGCACGGAGATTGAAAGGGTTTAGTCCGCCAAGAGCGCACTAACCGAGGCCTCCGGCAACCTGCTGACAGGTTTTGAGGTAAGTGACGCCAAAAGGAGAGAATCCCAGTGTAGATAGCAGCCCCTGGGACACTGTCCGGTGTTCGGAAAGAAAAAAACCGGACAGAGGATCAATCTCCTAAGACAGGAAACTAACTAAATTTGTCTTAAATACAGGCGTCGTTACTGGCCGCGGCCTCGCATACTGCCGAAGTCTCTGGACTGAAGCAGAAACTGGCGAAGGCCGAGGGAGAGCTGAGCCAAGTGAAGAGGCAGCTCTAGGAGAAACAAGATAAGCAATAACCTTTTATATATTTTGAAAAGAAGAAAATGATATGCGATGACCAAAATGCCATGATTTGTACCGAAGCAACGACCGAGGTCGAGGCCTTGAGAAAGGCCCTGGCCGAAGCCGAGGGGAAGGCTATCCAACAGCAAGCCGCCCGTAAGAAGCTCAAGGCATGGGTCGGCGAGGTCCAGCAGGAGCTCCAGGGCGTAGTGAAGAAGTGTGAAGCTTTCGAGCGCGAGGCGTCGGCCCGAGAGGCCGAACTTAACATGGCTCGTCAGAGCACAGAGGCCGCACAGAATGAGACTCGGGACGCTCTCCAGGAGATCCAGGAGGCAAAGAAGATCGCAGTGGGTAAGGCGTTTAACATGCAGAGCAAGTATGCGGAGGGGAAGTACCTTTTACTAACCCGGATTCGGAGTTGCCCTGGTGCTTTTGTGGATCTGCCGCGCAGTGTATCCAATGTTGCGGAGTTCTTCCGAGCCAGGGAAGGGGATTCTCCAGAGAAGCTGTTCTGGTTGCAGTATGCTGTGCCAGAGCATCCGGTGGCCTTTGCCGATCAACTGAAACAGTTGGTCGAGCTGCACAGGATGGCTGAACTGGCCATGAAGGATTTAATAATCCGACTGTGGCCAGCCGAAGCTATACCTAGCAGTTATTTTGGCCTCGTGAAGCGGGTTGTGGAGGCTTGTCCGCGGCTAGACATCGTCAAGCGATCAGTATGCATCGAGGGTGCCCACATGGCCTTCGCTCGTTGCAAGATGTGGTGGGCGAAGATGGACGCCGTCGAGGTGGCCCGAGGGCCGCCGGAAGGCAAGGAGCACCGCACACCCGAGCGATATTTTGCGGATGTCCTGGAGGGATCTCAACTTGTAGCGGCGCAGTGCGGGAAGGACGTTGTTCTCGAATGAATACATTCATATTTTGCCTTGTATGATGGAAACAAATACGCTTTTGTAATATAATTTTTATTATGTTTTGATTGTATCCTCCTGTGCGGCCGTGTTGTATGAAATCTGAGGGTTGGCCAGCCGTCGGCTTCTGCCCTCGCGTAGGTAGTACGGAGGTGTTCGGGATGGTATCTAAACAATCTTCATCCAATTATATGGTCCCTGAAGGAGTTGTTTAGCGCAACGAACTAGGCAACCAGACTATACGGCTTGAACACCCTCACTTAGCCATAGGAGTTTTATAATAAAACATAGGCGCAGCCCCTGGTATATGAACCAGAGTGCTGTCAGCGTCTGATCAGGAAGTGTGATCCTTCGCGGAATGCGGAAAAACCTCCAACGATTTGAGACCTCCGAACAGCTGACTGGCTCTCGCCGCATCATGACAGTCAGTTTTCGGCTTTCTCTACTGAGGTGCTTGTCCGGTTTAGACCAGGGCACAATCGCAGTAGTTCTCCCTTTACTACCCTAGCCGATGTAGCGGATAGTAGGGTAGAAAACGCAGGAGCCAGGCAACCCAACTATTGACCAAAGACATGATTCGCAGCTAATGCATATAATGCTAAATTCGGGGTGCCGAACTATACTTATAAGAAGTGTTCGAACTTTTGTTGCCGTAATGTGGGGTGCTATAAATCCCCTGGCAAACATCAAAACGTACCAAATCATACGAGTGCTACCTGATGGGGTTATCCACAGGGAAACTGAAAAAATAAAGAAAAGAGAGAAAGAAAACAGAAAACATGTAAAGGTAAAAGGCTAGGGTCCTACAGCTCCAGCTACAAACAGTTTTCATTGTAATGTAAATAGTACGTCAAGGCGCATTGATACAAGTAGTGCAATAAGCAACAGGCTATTTAACATGCCAAGACCAGGGGAGAGCTGCATGTGGGTCCTGGAAAATAGGTTGAGTTATTGTTAGCGAAATCACCTAAAAATCCCCGTGAGTCTGCACTCCTCGCCATCTTGGTGTATTTGTCCTTCAAGAGGACTGATAACCAGACCACCCGATTGGGCCTGTAGGATGAAAACCTGAAAGAAAACAAGCAAAAGTGAAAGTATGTGTGTATCCGATGTCGGTTGAGCCGTGCCCCGGATCACAAGCTGGCTATGCCTCCGTCGATGCCCATGGAATTTTGAGTGCGTAGTTATGTATGCGCATCACGCATGCCACCGCTTGATCGGGACTTAGACGGAGGACGGATTGCTAGTTGAGCTCCTGACGAGCCGAGCTCTCCTGCTGCAGAGTAGTTCGGACCCTCTTAAGGGTGTCCGAGGGCTCGGCAGCCGAATAAGGGTTCTGCTTGAGAAGGCCGTCTTTTACTTCTGCTGCTAGGGCAGCTATGTGCTCTTCTGTACGGAGAGAGTGTTCCGTATTGCAATTGACTGTTATGACGCTGCGTCAGCCAGGCATCTTAAGCTTGATATAAGCATAGTGTGGTACTGCGTTGAATCGAGCAAACGCAGTTCGTTCGAGCAGTGCATGATAGTCGCTGCAGAATGGGACGATATCTAAGATTAACTCCTCACTGCGGAAGTTGTCCGGAGATCCGAAGACAACCTCTAGTGTGATTGAGCCCGTACAACGGGCCTCTACGCCCAGAATGACTCCATTAAAGGTGGTCTTTGTAGGCTTGATCCTTGACGGGTTAATGCCCATTTTTCACATTGTATCCTGATAGAGCAGATTGAGGCTGCTATCGCTGTCCATAAGGACACGAGTCAGGTGGAAGCCATCAATTATTAGGTCTAAGACCAGTGCAGCTGAGCCTCCGTGACGGATACTGGTCGGATGATCCCGGTGATCGAAAGTGATCGGGCATGACGACCATGGATTGAATTTTGGGGCAACTGGCTCTATCGCGTAGACATCCCTGAGCGCACGCTTGCGCTCCCTCTTGGGGTTGTGGGTAGCATATATCATGTTAACCATTTTGACCTGAGGGGGAAACTTCTTCTGTCCCCCTGTGTTTGGTTGTCATGGCTCTTCGTCATCGTCCTCGCTTTGCGATCCCTTTTTCCTATTTTCGGTGTTTAATTTGTCGGCCAGTTTGAAAACCCATCACTCCCTATTTGTATGATTAGGAGGCTTGTCGGGGGTGCCGTGAATCTGGCATGGACGATCAAGTATGCGGTCCAAGCTAGATGGGCCCGAATTGTTCTTTTGGAACGGCTTCTTCCGCTGACCAGACTTAGAGCCACTGAATCCGGCGTTCACCGCCGTATCCTCGGTGTTGTCACTGTTGTTTTGGTGCTTGTATCTATTGCGTCGAGACTTGTCTTTGCTGCTTTTAACTTCAGGGGTGTCGGTGTCGCTTGCATTGTTTTTTCTATGGGCCAACCAACTGTCCTCGCCCGCACAAAAGCGGGTCATGAGTGTCGTGAGGGTTGCGATGGATTTTGGCTTTTCTTGGCCGAGGTAGCGAGTGAGCCATTCGTCGCGGATGCTATGCTTAAAAGCTGCGAGAGCTTTGGCGTACGGACAGTCGACAATTTGGTTCTTTTTAGTTAAGAACCTTGTCAAGAATTTCCTGGTGGACTCTCCGGGTTGTTGAACTATATGGCTTAAGTCATCAGCGTCCGGAGGTCGAACATATGTACCTTGGAAGTTATCGAGGAAAGCCTCTTCCATGTCCTCCCAGCTACCAATGGAATTTTCAGGCAGACTATTTAGCCAATGCCAAGCTGGCCCTTTGAGTTTTGGAGGGAGGTATTTTATGGCGTGGAGGTCATCTCCGCGGGCCATATGGATGTGGAGAATGAAGTCCTCAATCCACACCGCGGGGTCCATGGTTCCGTCGTATTATTCTATGTTCACGGGATTGAATCCTTCTGGGAATTCATGATCCAGGACCTCATCAGTGAAGCAATGAGGATGTGCGGGGCCTCTATATCGGGCCGTATCATGGCATGGCTCTGATAGAGTCCATCTGCGGTGTTCAGCCTGCCCATGACTGGGTTTGTCACGTCCAAATAGGTGGCCATTGTCGCGTGTTGAGGCGCGTCCTCGCTATCCATAGATTGATATGGTGTGTCCTACTTTATTGTTCAGTGTCTGCCGGAGGTGATATGTATGGCCGTGGGATGATTTACCTCTACCTGAGTGATGAGGCGGGGCGGGCCGGTGTTCGGCATGAGTTGTCATTTTGTCCCGACCACGTGGTGGTCGATCGGCCGTATTGTGCGATGGTGGTATGTACTCCGGCGCCTCCTCGTCGAACCGAGGTAGCAATTTGCACTTTGGGTAGCTTTTGGTTGGGCGCTTGAGGCCTTATTCTTCGGCTGCTAGGACATCAGTCCATTTATCATTGAGCAAATCCTGGTCATCTTGAAGCTGATGCTGCTTCTTTTTCAGGCTCCTTGCTGTGGCTATTAGCTGGCGCTTGAAGCGCTCCTGCTCAAGAGGTTCCTCGGGCACGATGAAATCTTTGGTGCCGAGGCTCACCTCGTCTTCAGAGAGCGGAAGGTAATGATCGTCCTCCAAATCTTCATGCGTGGCCTGTTCAACAGGGCTAACCTTCTCATCTTCCCGTTCATCTTGTTTGTTTGCTTCATCGACGGGGTCTTTGTTGTCTTCGGCACCTTCCAGAGTGTCATCTTCTCCTGTGCCAGTGTTGTTGTCTTTACTGCGGCATGACTTAGAGTGGCACCGCTGACGCCGGTGCTTGGACTGTATTTCGAAAGGTTTATCCTCGGCTAGGTCTTCCTGATCATCGCCGCTGTGCTCCTTTGGTGCATCCACCATATATACATCATATGAGGAAGTGGTCGTCCAGCGTCCGGTGAACGGCGGGTTCTGGGCCTCCTCTTCTCCGGCATCGTTGTCCATACCATCGATGTCCTCAGAGTCGTAATCAAGTTCGTCGGTCAAATCCTCGATCGTGGCTATAAAGTGGGTGGCGGGTGGGAAGTAAAATTCTCCACCGTTAGCCCCTAGTTCGAGCCGGATATAGTTCGGCTGAGAGTCCTCCGTCAAGGACAGGTTTTTTAATGAGTTTAGCACATCGCCCAAAGGCGAGTGCTGGAAGATGTCTGCGGCGCTGAATTTGAAGATCGGTAAACGATGAAGCTCAGCGTCTGCGGGCTCGCGCGGTTCGGAACCTATAGCCGGAGACGAGTCCGGCGTTCCGGTGGCATGGGCATTGTGTGAGACTAGGTCCATGTGCGGCTCCAATGCCGTGGAATCTGCGGCCTCCAAGGTGGGGTCAATCCTCCCGTCTTTGGATGGCGCAGCCTACTCTGGCTCTTGGGCCAGATCGGTTACAGGAGCGATCTCCAAGATGCGGCCCGATGACAGATTTAGGTCATGATCATCGGGGTGACCGGGAGAGGCCACCACGATATTGAATCCGGCGAAGATCAAGTCTCCACGGATGTCCGCGATGTAGTTCAAGCTCCCGAATCTGACCAGATGGCTAGGGGCGTAGCTTTCAATCTGCTCCAGATGACCAAACGAGTTGGCCCGCAGTGCGAAGCCGCCGAACACAAAGATCTGCCCGGGGAGGAAAGTTTCTCCGCAGACAGCATCGTTATTGACGATTGAAGGGGCCATCAAACCTTTCAGCGATAGCACAGAGGAACTCTCAATGAAAGCACCAATGTCGGTGTCAAAACCGGCGGATCTCGGGTAGGGGGTCCCGAACTGTGCGTCTAAGGTTGATGGTAACAGGGGACAAGGGACACGATGTTTACCAAGGTTCGGGCCCTTTCTATGGAGGTAATACCCTACGTCCTGCTTGATTGATATTAATGAGTATGAGTATTACAAGAGTTGATCTACCACGAGATCGTAATGGCTAAACCCTAGAAGTCTAGCCTATATGACTACGGTATTGAGTATATCCTTTCCGGACTACACCCTCCGGTTTATATAGACACTGGGGGATCTAGGGTTACATAGAGTCAGTTACATAAGATGGAATCTTCATAGTTGTTCGCCAAGCTTGCCTTCCACGCCAAGGAGAGTCCCATCCGGACACGGGTACAACCTTTGGTCTTCATATCTTCACAGCCCATCAGTCCGGCCCATAGATAACAGGCCGGACGCCCGAGGACCCCTTAGTCCTGGACTCCCTCAGCGATACCCTCGTCCGATCCTTCAACCATTAGGATCGTGTCATCCGCATACTGGAGGTGGGTAAGGCCTCCCTCCCCTAGGAGGTGTGGGCAAATCCCCCTAATGTGACCAGCCCCTTTGGCCTTATCCAGTATAGCGGCTAGAGCATCCACTACGAGGTTGAACAAGAAGGGGAAAAGGGGTCCCCCTGCCGGATACCCTGTTCCATGGGGAAATAGGGTCTGACCTCACCATTGATGTTAATGGCCATCCGCCCATTCATAACCAGTTGCATCGCCCATGTGATCCAACATGGGTCAAAACACTTCTTGTATAACACCTCTCGAAGCAAGGACCAATGGACCGTGTCATATGCCTTGTGAAAGTCGGTCTTGAAAAACACCGCGCAGGCGCCTAGATTTGACCTCATGAATAACCTCATGAAGGACAAGAATCCCATCGAGGATGGGGCAGCCTTTGATGAAGGCCGTCTGATTTGGATGGGTGATTCGGGTGGCTAAAAGGGCCGCCCTACTAGCGTACCCCTTGGCCATAATCCGAAAAAATCACATTGCTCACCGTGATTGGCCGGAACTGTAGAATATTTGATGCGCCCTGCACCTTCGGGATAAGGGTGACGATCCCGTAGTTTAGCCAGGAGAGGTCCAAAACACCCTGCGCCAGCTCATGGAAGAGTGCCATAATTTCCCCCTTAATGGAGTTACAGAAGGTCTAGAAGAAGCACACCAGAAGACCATCAGGCCCAGGGGCCGAAGCGAGATTCATACCTTTAATGATTGTTGCCATCTCGTCCTCCTCAAACGCAGCAAGCAACGCCCTATTCTTAGCTTCTGTGAACCTTTGCCACTTGTCCCAAATGGACTCTGCGAGGGCGATCCTCAAACGGGGGTGGCCATCAAAGAGATTCTTATAGAATCTGTCTACGTGTTCCCAGATTTCTCCGGGGTCCTGCAACAGCCTATCCCACCATCCCAAAGAAGCGGGATGGTGCATCTACATCGGCGGCCATTCGCGATAACCTGAAGTAGGCCGTGTTGGAATCACCAAAAAGGACCCAATTAAAGGATCCCCGTTGGCGCCAGTATTCCTCCTCCTTACGGTAGATCTCCAGGAGTTCGTCCTCTAGACTATAGTGGAGGGCGCAGTCCTCAGGGGAGAGGCCAGCCGAGTCGGCTCTAATATCTAGGCACTGGATCTCTAGGAGAAGGGCGCCCTTCCAGAGCTTCATGTCATGGCCGATATTGGCCCCCCATCCCTTCATAAATTGCCTGGAGCGTTTGGCCAAGAAGTGCCAGTCATCAACCGCAGACATCACCCGGTGGGGCTCCCCACGCGCAACCATCCAATGGATCCTAACCGCTTCGATAAAGCCCGGCTGCTGCAACCAGAAGGCCTCGAAGCGGAACCGCTAAGGGGGTCGGGGTCTCTCATCCGCCGACGAGAGGATGAGAGGGACGTGGTCCGACCCTATCCGGGTGATCGCCCTTAAGGATGCTAGAGGAAATCGCACGTCCCATTCCGGAGACATGAATACCCTGTCCAGGACACTTTGCGTAGGGATGAGCTGGCGATTAGTCCACGTGAACCACACGCTCACTCGATCAAGCTCTCGGAGACCGAGATCAGCAATCCAATCATTGAATCGCTGCATGTCGGGCACATCGACCCGAGCATTACTCTTATCTAAGGGGGGACAGATGAGGTTAAAGTTGCCTCCAACTATCACGGGGAGGGTAGCCGCCTCAACTTTTTGGCGGACCTCGGCCAGGAACGCCTGGGAGCAGGAATGGTCGGCCGGGCCATACACTACAATCACCTCCCATTTGAAGTTGGCGGCCCACTCCCATAAATCCATACTCACGAAGAACTCCCTTTGATCCATGGAACCTACATCGAAGGTGGTATCCTTCACACCTAGAAGGATACCACCAGAGTGGCCAACTGTCCCCGAAGAGGGCAACCAATGGCATGCAAAGAGGTGCCTACTCAGACGCTCAAGCTCGGCCAAGGAGAACTCCGTTTGCGTGGTTTTGGAAATCACCACGATGTCGATGTTCTCCTCACGCATTTACTCAACTAGTTGCCTGCGGCGGCCATCAGGGCTGAAGCCCCGCATGTTCCAAAATAGCGCCCGCATTTTATTCTTCTAGGGGGTCCACACGAGACCCCGGAACTGAATGGCATGGCGAAGCAGCTTGGTACGGGCGCGAGTGCGACCATGTACCTCCTGGGGGTCTAGCGGGCCGACCTCCCCTCTAGCCAGAGGGCGAGGAGTGACTGGATCATCCTCCGTCGCAGCAGCCCGTGCCCGGGCCGCCACGAGAACTCCATCCAATATTTCCCTGGCCTAGAGGGCAGCAAGCTGCTCCAGGGGAGGACCTTTCTCGCCACGAAATACTATCACAGAATCAGCCGCAATTTTGTCTAGGTGGCCAAGGGGCACCCCTGCAAGAGCAGAGAAGTTCGGCGAGACATCATCAATAGAAGCTACAGGAGGGGGTGACGGGCCTGGGTCAAGGTTGCACACCGCCGGCAGTGTAGAGCCTTCTCGATGGAGTTAGGCGATGCCCCATCCACGCCCGAGGAGCCGAGGCACGTGCTCTTCTGCGCCATCATAGCCGGGGATGAGGTCGACCAAGGCCGACCCTTGGAGCATGGAGGAAGGAGAACCGGAGCCGGGGAAGGCAGCAGCCCCACCACCAGCCCAGGGCCTGAGGCAGCAGCGCGTCGCGGTCTAGGGGAAGCGCGGGCTAGGCTGGCAGAGGGGAAGTCTCCAGCGGGATCGGAGGGCCCTCGATGGCGATCGGCGATCCCATGCAAGGCGAGGACGGTGGTAGACCTCCAGTCCCACACTGCTGACATTTGCTACCTCTTGAGCATCGCGTTGGTTTTCCCTTGAAGAGGAAAGGGTGATGCAGCAAAGTAGCATAAGTATTTCCCTTAGTTTTTGAGAACCAAGGTATCAATCCAGTAGGAGGCTACGCGCGAGTCCCTCGCACCTACACAAAACAAATAAATCCTCGCAACCAACGCGATAAGGGGTTGTCAATCCCTACACGGTCACTTACGAGAGTGAGATCTGATAGATATGATAAGATAATATTTTTGCTATTTTTATGATAAAGATGCAAAGTAAAATAAAAGGCAATGAAAATAACTAAGTGTTCGAAGATTAATATGATGGAAGATAGACCCGAGGGCCATAGGTTTCACTAGTGGCTTCTCTCAAGAGCATAAGTATTTTACGGTGGGTGAACAAATTACTGTTGAGCAATTGACAGAATTGAGCATAGTTATGAGAATATCTAGGTATGATCATGTATACATGCATCACGTCCGAGACAGGTAGACCGACTCCTGCCTGCATCTACTACTATTACTCCACACATCGACCGCTATCTAGCATGCATCTAGAGTATTAAGTTCATAAGAACAGAGTAATGCTTTAAGCAAGATGACATGATGTAGAGGGATAAATTCATGCAATATGATAAAAACCCCATCTTGTTATCCTCGATGGCAACAATACAATACGTGCCTTGCTGCCCCTACTATCAGTGGGAAAGGACACCGCAAGATTGAACCCAAAGCTAAGCACTTCTCCCATTGCAAGAAAGATCGATCTAGTAGGCCAAACTAAACTGATAATTCGAAGATACTTGCAAAGATAACCAATCATATATAAAAGAATTTAGAAAAGATTCAAATATTGTTCATAGATAAACTTGATCATAAACCCACAATTCATCGGTCTCAACAAACACACCGCAAAAGAAGATTACATCAAATAGATCTCCACAAGAGAGTGGGAGAACATTGTATTGAGATCCAAAAAGAGGGAAGAAGCCATCTAGCTAATAACTATGGACCTTCGGTAAATAAAAGTGTGATGATCATCATTAGAGCATAAATAATCAACCTAAAATAAATTTCTGGACGTGAGGAATTTATCTATTAATCATCTGAAAAAAGAATCAACCTAATCGCACTCTCCAGTAAAAAATGGCAGCAAATCTCGTGAGCGCTAAAGTTTCTGTTTTTTACAGCAATATCGCAAAGACTTTCCCCAAGTCTTCCCAAAGGTTCTACTTGGCACAAACACTAATTAAAAGCATAAAACCACATCTAAATAGAGGCTAGATGAATTATTTATAACTAAATAGAATCAAAAAGCAAAAAATAAAAATAAAATTGGGTTGCCTCCCAACAAGCGCTATCATTTAACGCCCCTAGCTAGGCATTGATAATTTTAATGATGCTCACATGAAACATAGCAATTGAAACACAAAGATAGCATCATATAGCATGTGAAAAAACACATCTAAGTCTAACATACTTCCTATTCATAGGCATCTTATAGTCAAACAAAATATCATAGCAAGCAAAAACTAGCATATGCAAGGAAGAGGAAAGAAACAATAGCAATCTCAACATAACGAGAGGTGATTTAGTAACATGAAAATTTCTATAATCATATTTTCCTCTCTCATAATAATTACATGTGGGATCATAAGCAAATTCAACAAAATAGCTATCACATAAAATATCTTCAACATGATCCACATGCATGCAAAGTTGACACTCTTCCAAAATAGTGGGATTAACATTAACTAAAGTCATGACCTCTCCAAACCCACTTTTATCAAAAATTTCATAAGATTGAACATTATCCCAATATATGGGATCTAGAGTTGACACTCTTCAAAACCCACTTTCAATATTGCAAACATTATTATCAATCATATATTCATCATGGGGCTTAAATAAATTTTCAAGATCATAAGAAGAATCACCCCAATCATGCTCACTACAACAAATAGTAGTCATAGCAAAACTAGCATCCCCAAGCTTGAGGTTTTGCATATCATTAACACAAGTGACATTAAGAGAATTTATAATAACATCATTGCAATCATGCTTTTCATCGAAGGAACTATCAAGTATGGGTGCAATAGCAACGATCTCGTGTTTAACATAACGAACTATAGCAAATTCATCTTCACAAATATTGGCATCATGGCCAAAAGAATAGCAAGCATCATGTTCATCAAGTATTTCAATCAAATCATCGGAATCATCATTATCTATAGATTCATGCATATCGTTATTTTCTTCCAAAGCAATGGTCATTCTCTCAACAAATTCTTTGACATAGACATTATGAGCATAGTTTTCATAGCAATATTTAAGTATGTCAAAATTTTCAGATTCGTAGAGAGTAGTATCATACTTTTAAATCAAAGAAGTAACTTCATAAGCACCCTTAAAAGCAACACATTCTTCAATTTGTTCGATATCATAATAACTATAAACAGCCTTTGCATAAGAAGATAAGATTTCATTTTCATTAAACTCACATAGGTAGGGAAGGTGTTTTTTAGGGTTCTTAGAGCAACAAGTAAAATCACAAATTTCAGAAAAATTCCAAGCATAACACAGCAATCTGTTTATTTGATCCCATAAGAGTCTCCCTTTTTCAGATAAACGGTGACGCACAAAATGAGCATGATCATCTAAAGATTTCCCATCAACTAGGTTAGTTGGGGTTTCAGCACGAGCGCATAAGGATCAAAGATGATCCAAGTAGAACACTTTAAGTGGATCCATATTAATAAATTTTTAGCAAGCAAAGACGCAAGCAAATAGAAGGCACATGGAAACACAAACAAGGATACATACGGGAACAAGGCAAACAAAAGAAGAGGCGAATAAAACGACAAGGGTGAAGTGGGGAGAGGAAAACAAGAGGCAAATGGCAAATAATGTAATGCGAGGGATAAGAGTTTATGATGGGTACTTGGTATGTCTTGACTTGTGCATAGATCTCCCTGGCAATGGCGCCAGAAATCCTTCTTGCTACCTCTTGAGCATGCGTTGGTTTTTCCCTTGAAGAGGAAAGGGTGATGCGGCAAAGTAGCGTAAGTATTTCCCTCAGTTTTTGAGAACCAAGGTATCAATCCAGTAGGAGGCCACACACAAGTCCCTCGTACCTACACAAACAAATAAGAACCTTGCAACCAACGTGATAAAGGGGTTGTCAATCCCTTAACGGCCACTTTCAGAAGTGATATCTGATAGAGATGATAAGATGATATTTTTGGTATTTTTATGATAAATATTAAAAGTAAAGATTGCAAAATAAACGGTGCCAGAAATAACTTGTTGATGGGAGATTAATATAACGGAGAATAGTCCCGGGGGCCATAGGTTTCACTAGTGGCTTCTCTCAAGATAGCATAAGTATTACGGTGGGTGAACAAATTACTATCGAGCAATTGATAGAAAAGCGAATAATTATGAGAATATCTAGGCATGATCATGTATATAGGCATCATGTCCGTGACAAGTAGACTGACTCCTGCCTGCATCTACTACTATTACTCCACACATCGACCGCTATCCATCATGCATCTACAGTATTAAGTTCATAAGAACAGAGTAACGCATTAGGTAAGATGACATGATGTAGAGGGATAAACTCAAGCAATATGATATAAATCCCACCTTTTTATCCTTGATGGCAACAATACAATACGTGTCATTTCCCTTTCTATCACTGGGATCGAGCAACGCAAGATTGAACCCAAAGCTAAGCATCTCCCATTGCAAGAAAGATCAATCTAGTAGGCCAAACCAAACTGATAATTCGAAGAGACTTGCAAAGATAACAAATCATACATAAAAGAATTCAGAGGAGATTCAAATATTGTTCATAGGTAATCTTGATCATAAACCCACAATTCATCGGATCTCGACAAACACACCGCAAAAAGAGTTACATCGAATAGATCTCCAAGAAGATCGAGGACAACTTTGTATTGAGATCTAAAGAGAGAGATGAAGCCATCTAGCTAATAAGTATGGACCCGAAGGTCTGAGGTAAACTACTCACACATCATTGGAGAGGCTATGGTGTTGATGTAGAAGCCCTCCGTGATCGATGCCCCCTCTGGCAGAGTGCCGGAAAAGGCCCCAAGATGGGATCTCATGGGTACAGAAGGTTGCGGCGGTGGAAATAGGGTTTCATGGTGCTCCTGGATGTTTTCAGGGTATATGAGTATATATAGGCGAAGGAAGTCGGTCAGGAGAGCCACGGGGGGCCCACAAGGGTGGGGGCGCGCCTCCCTACCTCGTGGCCTCCTCGGTTGTTTCTTGACATCCACTCCAAGTCCACTGGATCACATTTGTTCCAAAAATCACACTCCTGAAGGTTTTATTCCAATTGGACTCCGTTCGATATTCCTTTTCTGCGAAACACTGAAATAGGCGAAAAACAACAATTTGCACTGGGCCTCGGGTTAATAGGTTAGTCCCAAAAATAGTATAAAAGTGTATAATAAAGCCCATTAAACATCCAAAACAGAATATATAATAGCATGGAATAATAAAAAATTATAGATACGTTGGAGACGTATCAATGCACACCCACTTAGTTTCTTTTGTTGAGCTTTCATACATTTATAGCTCTAGTGCATCCGTTGCATGGCAATCCCTACTCCTTGCATTGAGATCAATTGATGGGCATCTCCCTAGCCCATTGATTACTGCGTCAACGTGACACTTTCTCCTTTTTGTCTTCTCCACATAACCCCCATCATATTATTCTATTCCACCCATAGTGTTATATCCATGGCTCATGCTCATGTATCTCGTGAAAGTTGAAAAAAGTTTGAGATTACTAAAGTATGAAACAATTGCTTGGCTTGTCATCGGGGTTGTGCAAGATGAGAGCATTCTTGTGTGACGAAAATGGAGCATGACCAAACTATATGATTTTGTAGGGATGAACTTTCTTTTGCCATGTTATTTTGAGAAGACATGATTGCTTACTTAGTATGCTTGAAGTATTGTTGTTTTTATGTCAATATTAAACTTTTGTCTTGAATCTTTCGGATCTGCATTTTCATGCCACAATAAAGAAAATTACATTGAGAATTATGCTAGGTAGCATTCGACATCAAAAATTCTGTTTTTATCATTTACATACTCAAGGATGAGTAGTCATTATGCATGGGGATGCTTGATATGTCTCCAACGTATCTATAATTTTTGATTATTCCATGCTATTATATTATCTGTTTTGGATGTTAACACTACAAAAAAACACACATCCGTGACATTTTGGGCCGAATGAATTTTTTTTCTGTCATACATATGACACTTCTATGACGATAATTGTGACAAAACCCGGTATCATCATAGATGTGGGGGACTCCTACTTCTATGACAAAAGATCATGACAGAAAATGGGCTTTTCGTCCTGGGCGGGCCGGAGACGCAGCTGCATGACATTCTTTGGGCCGTCCATGACGGAAAAAACCAAGGTAGAAGCGAGGGGGAGGAAAATTTCGGGGAGTTCCCGGTTACGGTGGGAGGTCGGGGGCCGAGCAATGCGCGTTTCTCTCGTACACATACGCGCGTGTGTGCGAGGCGTTGGCTCTAATTGAACCCGAGTGAGGCGTTGGGCTCTAACTGAACCCGAGCGATTGCACTACAGGTTACGCATTACTGAACCCGAGCGATCGATCGATGGCTGTTAACTGAGCCCGATCGAGCGATTCCTTCGCTACTGCTACTAAATGAAGTCGATCGATTGGATGAACAGTGAGCGTTGTGCGCGTGGGGGGTGGGTTGGATGAACAGTGAGCAGTGGCGTTACCTCTGGATGAACAGGACCCCGTGGTGTGGTGGAGGGCTGGATGAACAGTAGATGGTGGAGGGGTGCCCGTGGAGGGGTGGTTGAACAGGACCCCGTGGTGTGGAGGGCTGGATGAACAGTAGACGGTGGAGGGGTGCCCGTGGAGGGGTGGTTGAATAGTAGCCGGGGGAGTAGCGCACGGTGGGGGCTGGATGAACAGGAGCCCGTGGAGGCTGGAGGAGGTCGACGGTAGCCCGTGGAGGCTGGAGGAGGTCGACGGTGGAGATGAACAGTATCTCATGGAGTCCCGTTTTGCGGTACGCCACACCCCTCCCGATGAACAGGACCCCCATTTCGAGGAGGTCTGTTTCATCTGTTTTGCGGTACGCCACACCCCTCCCGATCAACAGGACTCCCGTTTCGACCGTAGGAGGTCCATTTCGTCCGTTTTGCGGTACGCCACACCCCTTTCGATCAACAAGACCCCCGTTTCGACCGTAGGAGGTCCGTTTCCTCCGTTTTGTGGTACGCCAGACCCCTCCCGATCAACAGGACCCCGTTCAGGCCTCGTTTCCATCGCCTGTTCCGTCCAAGCCCTCCCGATGAACATGACCACGCATTTCGTTCCGACCCAGCCGGTTGGCTCCCACGCGTTCCGTTGCCTCCCGATGAACACGACGCATTCCGTTGCCTCCCCATGAACACGATGCATTCCGTTGCCTCCCCATGAACACGACGACAATGATGTTTCTGTGTTCCGACCCAGCCATGTACACGAGCCTTGGCCGTACGTATGCGTGAGTAGGTGTTCGAGACCCCGCCCGTATGTACACATACGTGGCCGTATTTTTCTTTCTTGCACCCTGGCCGATGTACGTACATGTACATGCTACGTGCGCGCCTCTACTTCGACACGTGCGCGCCTCTACATCCACCAGTATATATGTACGTACACGTTCGCGACTAGAATGACAATGCTACGTACGCTTCGACCAGGTGGGTCCCGACTGTCGGGCACTTCCTTGCCTGCGAAGATGTAGCTGGTGGGTCCCAGCAGTCAGGGGGGCGAATCATTTTTTTTTGCCCGGACGCACTTCCTTGTGTGCGAAGATGTAGCTGGTTGGTCCCAGCAGTCAGGGGCAAATGTTTTTTCACGAAATATGGTGGCCCGTCCGATGGGTCCCCGCTTTCAGGTGGAGGAATAATTATTTTGCACGTAATAAGGAGGCACTTCCTTGCTGCGGCCGTGGACCCAGCTGTCAGCCTCTCTACGTACAGGTCACGTCCGATGGAAGCTGTTCCTTGACCAGGTTGACCACCCCACGCTGAGAGCACCAGGGCGGTGAACGACGGTGAGGCCTAGGAAGGGGACGACATGGAGCCGGGTAAGATGCAGCAGTGGATGCCCACGCGTAGAGGATTACGAGGGTGCACTGGTTCCCTGCAGTGTGAGGCTGCCACCGCCGCAGAATAACAGGGGGCGTGGGTGAGTAGAGGGATGGCCTGGCCAGCGGTGGGAGTAGTAGGGGGCGGTGAGGCCTCCGCTGCATCGCAGCCGGCCACGGGAGGCAGGAGCATGAGGCACGACCGGCGCTGGTTTGGGCGGCTGGAGCAAGAAGACCAGAGGTTGAAGAAGCACTACGGCCGTTGGATGGACATCGTACGGTCACTGGAGCTAGAATCGTGCATATTGACTAAGTTGACAAAGCCCTCCGTCCCCGTCAACTTAGTAGGCCCACAAGTTAGCCTGCCACTATACTGGGTCCCAGCTAATAGGGGGAGTATTCATTTTTTTGTGCGTAATAAGGAGGCACTTCCTTGCGTGCGAAGATATAGCTGGTGGGTCCGAGCTGTCAGCGGCAGTAATGTTTTTTTTCGCAAAATACAGAGGCCCTTTCGGTGGGTCCCTGCTGTCAGGTGGAGGAATCATGATTTTGCACGTAATAAGGAGGCATTTTCTTGCATGCGGCCATGGACCCAGCTGTCGGCCTCTCCACGTATAGTCCACTTCAGATGCATGTCGGTCATTGACCATGTTGACCAGGCCGCGCCGAGAGCACCAGGGCGGTGGACGACGGCGAGGCCTAGGAAGGGAATGACACGGAGGCAGGGAAGACTCGGCAGTTGTTTCCCACGCAGAGGGGAGTACGACTGTACGAGGGTTTACTGGTTTGTCTGCCGTCGTCGGAGAATAACAGCAGGTGTGGGTGAGTAGAGGGATGGCTAGGCCAGCGATGGGAGTACGGTGGGGCAGTGAGGCCTGCGCGGCAGCAGAGCCGGCCGCAGGGAGGAGGGAGCAGGCAGTCCCGCCAGCGCTTGTTTGAGCGGCTAGAGCAGGAAGAGCAGAGATTGAACAAGCACGACGGCCGTTGGATGGCCATCCAACAGTCACTGCTTGTGCGTCAACCTTTTTTTAGGAAAGCCTCAAATCTGTGGAAAAGAGTATACAGCCCATATACCATTATTTCTAATAATTTAAAGCCCATTTGCTAATTATTAAGGTTTTTTTGGAGCCCATATTCTTTTTGTTAGCATTACAGCCCATATTGTGGCCACGGTTAAAAAATTATACGAAATTTTGTATATTTCAGTGCGGTCCGAACTGTTTTTAATCCAGAAATTTCGACTCATATTCAAACTAATTTTAAAAATAAATGTATATCAATATAAAATCCAACAAATTCTCCACGCATAAAAATTAATGTAATTTAAAATCTCGAAATGAAAAAAAGATATTTGAAACTAATTGCTGGTTTGATGTGTTTTAAAAATGTACGTCCCATTTCTCATTACTCATAGGCCATTTTCTCGGCCAGCCGAATGAAGCTCTCCTCGTCTTGAAAGATTTCCAGCCCAACAGGCCTGACAAAGCGACTTACTTGGCAAATCACAAAAAACTGGGCTACGGCCGTGGACCCAGCTGTTAGTCCATTTGTTTTTTTGTCCATTTGGTGGGCTGGGTGAAACAATGATGTAGCATCTATGCAGCCCGTTTAAATCCCATTTGCATTTTTCTCGAAATCCGCGAACTTGCTGGGCTGGGTGAAAATATCATGTTGGGCTAGACGAAGAAATGTTATAAAAACATAAACACATGATTGCATGTTAGTAAAATCTTTGCAAGCTTATGTGCGCAATCACTAGGAGTTAACTTGCCAAGTTATATATAAACAATTATTATTATTATTATTTTGTAAGAACTTTCAACTTACGAAATAAAATATCATTTTAATTAATTTGATGAGTTAATAGTACGTGGGGTATTATTATTCTTTAGGCTAGATGTGGGACAGTTGAGTTGGTTCTAGGGGAAAGTACTGGGAGAAAACTCAGTTTACATCGAAAAAGAAAGTGGGAGAAAATTCAGAGACCTGCTAGGTCCACCTGAGGAGGGGAATATGTTAGGAGGAAGGAGATTCAAAGCACGACAGCCGAGTGAACTAGTTTTTTTTACGGACAAGTGAACTAGTTTACATACATAAGCAAATAGCCACTAAAAAAGAAATCAGGTTAATGGGTTCTTAAAAGAAATATTTCGGACAAAACAGATAATTACGACACATAGGCTAATGCATGAAACACTCAGATGATAAAGGTGCTTATAAACAGATAAAGTACAACATCTAGACCTTTCTGGCACGCTTGATCATGACGATGCGGCTGTCCGTGTACTCGTCGGTTACTGGAAGCAGACACGCCCTCATGTCCAAGATCTGCCTGTGCATGTCATAGCATTTGTATGCGTCCTTGGCCGTGTAGGTTATGTAGGCTAGATTCAGAGGTACCTCCCACGTGTTCAGGTCGTCTTCTTTCAGGTTGGCATATCAGGGGTCAATGATGGTCTCAGCAAGGTCAACCACGGAGTCCTTCTCCTGCCCATTGCTGATGATCTTGTATTGCTTCTGGATGTCGACAAGCGTGTTGCACCAGATGACCGAATTGTCGCATTCTTCCTTCTCTCCACCGTAGCGAAGGTGCAGTCAGCGCTGCCGATGAAATGGGCGAATGCTCCAGAACCTGGTGCAGCCATAGGACTAAGGCGAGGTAGAGCTTCACCGAGTCTGTATCGTTGGTGTACATCACATTCAACTTGGTGCAGCCATAGGACTGAACCACGAACTCAAAGGGGAACTCCTTGCTGAAGTCCATATCTAGGAGGCTCACCCCTCGGATCGCCATTGGAGTCTCTTCGAGTGAACGAGTGTGTAGGCAGCGGCAACAGTTTGTTTTTCAGCTCTTGGGCAACTGGATTCAACAGTAAGTTGAGTGTGTACATGCGACAACAGTTACTACCCCTCCCTCGTCCGCTGCACGCCCGGCAGAAGATGGACCCTCGGCCACACGTCGGTTCACGAGCGGGTCTGTATTGGTACTGTAATAACAGGAGTTAGTTGTCACTTTACTTAAATTTAATTAGCTTTAATAGAAATTTGTACTTAAAACAAGCAATGCATTCTCTCGTTCTATCAGTGCCACAAGATCAACATGCACAACAATTAGAATTATTATTCTCAGGACGCACACGATCAGCACATTTGTCAAACTTTCACAAAGATAATACTACCAAGTTTGAACTGTTTGTTATGGTTGTTGTCCTCTGCATCATCATGACGTGTTTCCCAGCTTGCAAGATTCAGAACCAACAAATAAGATCCAAATAATAAGTACAACAAAGATGCCTACACATCTCATTGATTCCCAGCTTGCAAGATTCAGAACCAACAAATAAGATCCAAATAATAAGTACAACAAAGATGCCTACACATCTCATTGCTTCCGAGCTTGCAAGATTCAGAACCAACAAATAATATTCAAATAATAAGTACAACAAAGATGCCTACACATCTCACTGATTCCCAGCTTGCAAGATTCAGAACCAACCCATTAGAGCCTTTTGATAAAGTGAATATCGGGATTAAATCCATCTTGGCAAGCCATGTCATACAATCAAAGAACTTGGCGAATGCTCTTGACTGTCACAACATCTGTAGTTGAGTATTCCTGTTTGCACAACATGTTTGCATAGCACAAACAAGGAGACAGGAGAGCATGATTTCGCTTTAATAGCGGCCTCCTTGAACTCAACCTCCAGCTCTACTTGGATGAGGTCTGCCTGGAGTTCCATGATTCAATTCATGCGCCTTTTTCTGTAGTTCACCTGAAATGAAGCAAAGATTGCATCATTCAGCTAGCAAGAAGTACTTGCTCTTGTGAGCTGGTAGGTTCTTCTTTAGTAGTTGCACTAAAATTGAGGAACATTAAGGTTGGCTGTCCGGCTCATGTAAGGTGCAACTATAATTTTCTTATCCTTTTATGCAGTTCCACTAAAATAAAGTGACATTGTGGTGACAGTGACGGCTCCATCTTGCAAAGGCTAATAAAATGTTGCATGAGATTACCAGCAGAACTTGACGGAGATTTTGGAAACTCCAATCACCATTTTGTGCAGTTCCACCAAAATTGAGAGATGTTGCCCACGTGACATTTTAGTTGAACTGCACAAGATACTCATTCCAAAAAAAAGTGTTTTGTGCAGTTCACCAAAAGGTCACAATAGCAACAAGGTGAAATGGATATCCCTATTTGCACAGAAAGATAGAAAGTAAATAGTTGCTGGTCAATAAGAATATACGAAACATGTACAAAATGAAAAGAAGCATCTTAATTATGTTCATGGAAATCACGCATGGACAGTAGAAATTTTAAAACGTCAGCAATGCTTCATGTTACCAGAAGCATTACGATCAACAATGAGATTCCTCAAATATGGGATTACTTTAATGGTGGCATTGCTTGTTTACCAGACACAGTAAATCAACAGCAGCTAAAGAGTTGGTTTAAGGGCATGGGACCGTGGGGACACCAGGACACTCAGCAGCGTAAAGGAGCAACTTACTTATCATACTGGGGAAAACAGCGGGAGTGCCATTGTACTATGTGAGGGCAGCAAATCTAATCCTGGAGACCTTTTACTATGTGAGGGCAGCAAATCTAATTCTGGAGACCTTTTACTATGTGAGGGCAGCAAATCTAATCCTGGAGACCTTTTACTATGTGAGGGCAGCAAATCTAATCCTGAGACCTTTTACTATGTGAGGGCAGCAAATCTAATCTTGGAGACCTTTTACTATGTGATGGCAGCAAATCTAATCCTGGACATACTCTGTTGACTTGTCCACCAGCCGCCACTTTCTATCCTTTTCTCAACCAATAATAGATATGTTCCTTATCCAGTTTGTACTGCGTCTTCCCATTATTTCCCTTTTCAACCAAGAGACCGGTTGGGTATCCGGTCTCTACTACTTTCACCATATTATTTCCTCTTTGAATCAAGTCCTAGATTCATGCTACAACTTTCCCCCCTTTCTTCGTTGATTGAACAAAGCCCTAGATTCGAATGCATGAAGTAGCTTTACCTCTAATAATACTAAAAATTTAGGTGGCTTTGGAAGAGCTGACAGGAGTAGAAAAAGATGTACATACAGACACGTGGGGAGCTGGGGCAGTAGAGCAAGGCCGCTTTCGAAGAACTTATACCTGAGGGTCGCCGAGATGTCGGCGGCGGCAGGTCGGATCTGCAGACAATACGGCAGGGAGGAAGAAGGGTCGGAGGACCTTCCGAGCCAGCCATGTGTCGGAGAGAACGGCACAGGCAGAGGATTGGGCCCCTCCGGCAGCTGTGGGTTTCCTCCCTTGGCGGCGATGACCGCGTGAACGATGCACCTTTTAGTCCTCTACACACACCAGCCGAAGGGATCCGGCCGGATCTGTGACCAGTGGTGAGCAGAGAGAAAATGTCGCTACCGCTTTCTTGTTTATATCTAGAGAGGATGAGAGAATGAAGAGAGCAACCCTAGTAAAGCAAGCGCTCAGGCCCCTGCGTCCATATATAGTGGAGTGATTATCTTTTCTCTCTCCACAACAAGCATTTCAATTTTTGTACGTGGCATTAAAGAAAAGAAGCTATCTATTTAAGGTGACTACTGTATGACTCCTACTTACTACTAGTAGTACTACATTATTGTTCACTTGTGCTCCTCGCCCCTCCATGCATTGAACAGCCCCACGAGTGAATAAACATACAGTAAGTACTGTATTTTTATAGAACGAACAAGCTCGAACTATTTTCGCGTAGTTAAAAGTTGAGGGCGGGGCTTTTCCCGGGCAGTACACGCGGCAGTTTTCAGGTAGGTCCAGAAGACTATTTTAATTTTTTCAAAAAACTTCGAGACGGCCACATAGCATGGAGCCGACCCCAACGATTTTAAGCTTACAGGCACGGTACACGCTATCCTAGACTACTATACACATGAAACTGCCACATGAGCATCCGGGCTGCGCTTGGCTCTTCGCCTCTTTGGGAAGTCGAACAATGATGGAATACTACTGCACTGGAGGAGTACTACAGTACGCTTCTGGCCATCTGACACTGATTGAACTGCTGCATGTCCACTGCGTGCGGGAGGGAGAGCGTGTAGCGAAAGCTTCTCCTAGTCTTGCCAGCCAGCACGCTCATGGGCAAGGGAGGGACGCTCCTGCCTTTGCGTGTATGACAGGTGGGCCCTACAGGTGTGTGGCCAACCTGTCATACAGCCAAAGGCAGGTGCAGTTAAGTCCGCAAGGGAGAGGATAATCAAACTTCTCGTTGATGTACGAGTTGACGCGACACATCAAAGCACTGCACTCGATATATTTCAATAATTTGCGTGTGTGACTCCCAGATGCAGAGGCCGGGGGTCATCATCCTCCTTTTCGAGAAAAAAATAGACGCGTGTGTGAGAGGACGAGTGCGTGCGTGCACCTCTTCTCTTCCTGTATAACGTACTACTAAACTCAGAGTACAAGTTTTTGTGGGTGGCACGATGGTGCGTGCGAGAAGTCCCGGGAGATAGGTTTAATGCATTAATTGCAATGCATGCATGCATAAAGTACGTGCATTGGTCAATTTTCTCTTAATACTTGCATGCAATGATTTAATACACCTTGGAATCTGAACATGTGTTGGGGCACAACCAAATTGAGCCTTATAAAATGGAAAAACTAAAATTTTGAGATAAGCCATATAAAACCGGAAAGGAGGGAGTAGAAAAAGAAGTACTCCATCCGGGAATAGTGCCGCACTTCGAAACTAGAACCGTCAATAAATTTTGAGCTTGCGTCTCGTCACATTCCAAATTACTCCACGCTATATTGAATTGCAAACCTGTTCACACCGATCACAACCTAAACGGTTTCCCACTTAGGAGCGTATTAGTACTTGGTTATAAATACTAGTATGCCAAGATGACTGCAGATTCCTCTTCAACTCCTCATCCACAAAAACAAACAAGTCATTCAGCATCCTTCCCTTGCGTCTGCCATGGCCAGCGTGAGTTCTGGGTCGAGAGATTGCCACCAGGGAGAGGCGAGCATGGAAGTGGAAGCACGAGAGATGTCCCGCCTCGCTGCGAGAGCAGCCGACATGTCCCGCCGCGCGGAAGTAGCAGCACAAAGGTCCCGCCGCGCCGCTGAAGCAACACGAAGGTCCCGCCACGCCGTCGATGCAGCAGACTAGTCCGGCCGCGCCGCGGAAGCAGCAGAGATGTTCTGCCACGCCACGAATGCAACAGAGATGTCCCGCCGCGCCGCGGCGGCCTGGGAAAATTTCTCGCGGGCAGGCGACGACTGTTACAGGCGCATGCATGCGATCGTCCATAGCCAGATGGATCAGATCTCCGGCTCGGCGAGGTTGCAGGACGACATGATAGCCTCATTTGAACAGGCTACCGGCGTCATCCGGCAACTAAGGGAGGGCAATGAGAGGCTCCGGGGCGAGTGCGATCTGCTGAGGGAGAAGATCGTCTGAAGTGCAGACCTGTAGGAGGAGACTAGTGCCTTGTTGAAGAAACTTATGGACGAGAATGACATGCTCCGCAACAAGTGCCAAAGGCTGGTGGAGGAATCCGTGGATGTTCTGAAGCAGCATCATGAGGACACGAAAGAGCTCATCGCCGCTCGCCGCAGAGACTAGTTTCCTTGTTTCTTTTGATGTAATAATCGGTTTAGGATGTGGATTGTGTCGTTGATTGTGAAATGTTGGGTTCTAGCACGGATGTTTGGCCTTTGTTGGCCTCTTGGGATGTTGCGATTTCAATCTGGTAGCTTTTAGTCCTTCGTGTTAGGCTGGAGTTGTGCTGAACTTCTTGTGAATTGTGGTGGTTTTCAGTAATGAAAATCAGAAGGGGCAATCCCTTCTTTGATCAAAAAAAATTAATCGTCCTTATATATTCATCAGTCTTGCTATAAGTCGCAGTAGATGCTATATAGGTCCGTCGGATCTTACATCAAGATTCGTGCTTTCAGATTTTCTTTTTTCTCTCTTAAATCTCAGTCGAGTGAAACATAGCCACGCCATTAAACAGAGGCTCGGGCGCCATTAATGGAGACCTTGGGAGAGAGGTGGACATCAGATGGAGGTCAAAGGGCTCTCCTCCCGATAAGCACACACAGGGGTCTGATCGCACGCCTCTCGTACTCAAATAGCTACCCCGCACGGTGCCTCCTAGCTAATAAAAAATGGGGAGGCGTGGCGGCACGTAAATGGTACTAGTAAGTAGAACGCCCATGGTTTCAATAATACTTGTGTTTCCGATTGTAACGTGACAACACTTGTTCCAAAATGACTTTATTGATTGTTAAAGTGTGCGCCTTCGCAAATCGGACTGCAAATTTACCACAGCATGTTGGTGCCATGCCATGGCACCAAGCCAAGTTTCATTATTTTCATGCATGTTTTGGATTTACAGAAATTAAAAAACTAAGTTTCTCAATGTTTCCAACCCAGCCACGATGCCTAGAATTTTGAATTTCATTCCCATTTCTTGCATGGAACCTAGAAATTTACCCGAGGACACACATGTGATTTTTCAACCAAGTTTGGTGCACTGGAACATGTGCTTGTATTTCAAATTTGAATTATGCACACAAAGGTGACATGTTCCCTTCGAGAACCACGAGCCTTCTTGAGAGAAGCTCCGATTTTCAAGAAGCTTATACCAAAATTTGTTCCTATTCGGCCAATTTTTTTACCACGGCATGGTACTACCATGACATGACACCATGCCAAGTTTCATGATTTTAAAACCAAGTTTCTCAATGTTCTCGACCAAGCCACGATGCCCAGATGTTTGAATTTTATTCTCATTTTTTGCATGGGACCTACTTCCTCCTTCCATCTATATAGGTCCTAATGTGTTTTTCAAGATAGCCTTTGACTATTGACAAGATTAATAGCACATGAGATGTATACTATGAAAATTATATTATTGGAAGCTCCTTTGACATACAAAATTGAAGGTATGCTTTGTGTAAGTTGCATGTCATATATTATTGCTCTAACATTTGGTCAAAGTTAGCCTCGAAAAATGCATTAGGACCTATATAGATGGAAGGAGGGAGTAGAAATTCACCCGAGGACACAAATGTGATTTTTCAACCAACTTTGGTGCACAGGAGCATGTGGTTGTAGTTCAAATTTGAATTATGCACATTAAATGACCAAAAACTCAATTAATGTGTAAATAAGGCCAAACGAAGCCGGAATAATTCCAAAATTTAACAGGGCACTCATGTAGTTCTATGTTGCCTTTGTAAATAAGCTCAAGGGAGACAATGTATATCATTTCGCACTCAAAGGTGGCATGTTCCCTCTCAGAACCACGAGCCTTCTTGAGAGAAGCTTCGGTTTGCAAAAGCTTATACCAAAATATGTTCCTATTCGGCCATTTTTTACCACAACATGGTAGTACCATGACATGAAATCCACGGCAAGTTTCATGATTTTCAGACGTGTTTTGGATTTACAAGAATTTTAAAACCAAGTTTCTCAATGTTCTCGGCCGTGCCACGATGCCCAGATGTTTAAATTTTATTCTCATTTCTTGCATGGGACCTAGAAATTCACCCGAGGACACAAATGTGATTTTTCAACCAACTTTGGTGCATGAGAGCATGTTCTTGTAGTTCAAATTTGACTTATGCACATTAAATGACCAGAAACTCAATTAATGTATAAAAACGACAAACAAACCCGGAATAATTCCAAAATTTAACAGGGCACTAATGTAGTTCTATGTTGCCTTTGTTAAGAAACTCAAGGGGGGCAGCGTATATCGTTTCACACTCAAAGGTGGCAGGTTCCCTCTTAGAACCACGAGCTTCCAAATTGGCCCAATTTTTTACCACAACATGTTAGTGCCCTGACATGACACCATGCCAAGTTTCATGATTTCCAGGCGAGTTTTGGATTTACATGAATTTAAAATCAAAGTTTCTCGATGTTCTCGGCCGAGTCATGATGCCCAGATGTTTGAATTTCATTCTCATTTCTTCCATGGGACCTAGAAATTCAACCAAGGACACAAATGTGATTTTTTAACCCACTTTGGTGCACCAGAGCATGTGCATACAATTCATATTTAGATATGCACATTAAAAGTCTAGAAACTCAATTAATGTATAAAAAGGCCAAATGAACCCGAAATAATTCCAAAATTTAACAGGGCACTCATATAGTTCTATGTTGCCTCTGTAAATAAAATCAGGGGGAGGCAGCGTATATCGTTTCGCACACAAAGGTGACACGTTCCCTCTCGGAACCACAAGGCTTATTGAGAGAATCTCCGGTTTTGCAAGAGGCTTATACCAAAACTTGTCCCAATTCAGCCAAAAATTATACTATGAAAACAGGGTTTAGATTATCCCAAACATCTCGCTACCTAGACCAATAATGTACTATGATTTGAATTCAACATAAAATGGATACAAATATTTGAATTGGAGAGCGTATGGTACATGTAGTTCATAGTGAAATATGATTACTGCTATATGTATGTTTTTTGTTATCAAGATAATATTTAAATTATTGTATAACTTGACAACAATTGTATTCAAATAAGGAAAATTGATTCAAATTTAGTCCATATGGTAGACGACAATATATATGTTCACATGGTGGAGTAAAATGTTCATATATGATGGAAGATCAAAATGTACAACTACATCAATTATAAACCGCAAGGTCACCTAACGATATATTCGAATTCAGCATAACGTGGATTCAAAAATTGAAATTCGAGATCATGGCATCTGTAATCATATAAAAGGGGACATTACTCTTTGTTTGGTGGGAATTGATTTTTTTTTGTTGAGGGAAGTGCGAATCGATTTGGTACTATGCAGGGTAATCTTGTTCTCCCGATTTTTTTTTACATTTTTCTTGTAGTTTTTCCAATGGCATCTATAGCAATATAGTAAAAGGGGACATGACTCTCTTGTGTCTTGTATGAATTGTTTTTTACATGTTAAGTTTGTTCTGCCGAACAAGGAATCCGCACCTTGTTATCCCGAAATTTTCAAGCTCGAGTATCTTTTGTCTCACCTGCTTTGAAACTCCCGCTTCTTTAACCCGCGTCGCGCCTTTTTATCCCAAAATTTGGACGCGCGCGAGAACTCCCTCCTCATCTGAAATCGCTCCCGCAGCCCAGACATACGAAATCCCCCTTCTACCCCTCAGCCGGAAATGAAGCTCCACGTCGCAGTGTCAAAACCGATGGGGGTACGCTGGTAACTTACCCTACATTTTGGACAAGCGCGTCCCTAAGCTTGGCTCCCCCCTCCCCCTTCGCCCCCCATTCGTAAACCGAGGCTGCCAAAACCCGCGAAACCCCACGCTCCTCCATCGGCCTCCCGACCGCCGCCCAGCCGGAGACTCTTCCTCGACTACGTCGTCCACCACAATAGCTCGCTGTCCCTCATCCACCGCACCAGATAAGGATCCGTTGTCGATCTCGTCGTCCCACCGGATCAGCCGCCCCGTCCTCCACCTCCAAGGAGCTGCCCCGATGTTTGCCTCGTTTATCATGCCACCTCAATCCCCACAGCGCCATCTTGACCTGCCCCACCGGAACCGCAGCACCCTCACCAATTCCTCCGATGAAGCCGAGGCCAACTCGGCGCCACCAAGGAGGTTCTGCACTCACCGCTGCATTTTATCTTTTATTCGATCTCAAGGGGCTGCCGGTGCTCGATACCGAGCAGACATGGCGTGTCTCCATCGACGGCGCCGTCGCCGGCTACATCATCCATGACGTCTCTCCCCCATGTCGTTGCTTCCTCGGCGGTGACTTCCACAACAGCACTAGCTGCAGCTGCTCCGGCTCTCACTCACGCTGTGGCTCTGTTCTTGTTGTCGGTCGCGCTATTGCACTGCTCCTGCTTTCATTCGTGCTGCTGCTCTGCTCTTGCTCTCGCTTGCGCTGCTGCTGCTGCACGACCTCCGGCAGCTACAGGAGATGCTGCTTTAGTACTCGCTCGTGGTGCTACTGCATGACTTGCTCTCTACTAGTGCGTTCCCTGCTCGAGCGTCTGCTGATTTAGATCACTGCTTCTCTGCTACTAGTGCTAGAACGCCCTAAACATCTATTGCAATGCTCTGTTACTAGTTCAATCAGTTTCGACAGTAAAATTCATTTTTGACTGTGAAGTTCATTTTCTTCAGTTAAGTTCAGAGTGAATAGTACTTACAGCATCTGCCGGAGCGGCCGTGGCGCGGCTGATGCGTTTTACATCTAGCACTTTTTGGTGATGTATTTTACATCATCTATTGCAGATGATATTAGGGTCCCACTTCAGATTAACATTGTCTGTCTTATCATGCTTCAGCCTCGTCGCTGTACACCTTAGCGGAGCTGCTCCAACGACGGAACCGTCCATCACAGCGGAGCAGTACCCTCGGCGCCATTTCCAAAGGCCTCGGATCTTCTTCCCCGCCTCTGACAGTCACATCAGCATCATCACCATCCTCCACGTCCAACCCAATGATGCTGAGGTCCACAAGGCTATGCCAAAGAGGTTGTACACTCGTCGCATCACTTTGTTTCTCCATTCCTCTGTTCTTCCAATTCATGTGAGCCAAACACCCGGGTTGACTGAAATCCTATGTTTCCAAATGCTCTGTTTCGCACGTGCATTCCTATCTTATTCCTGTGTTTTTCCTATCCCTGCGTTTATAGAATCCTCCATTCTAAGGAGCCCTTACAGATTTACTTCATTTTTAGATAGGCGTCAAAGAAAACTCTGTGTGTTATGTCCTGCTCCTGCCGTGTCGTCATCCACCCCATCTAAGGTGCACCATTGACAGAAGCGTTCACTGTAGCAGAGATCCCCCTGCAGACTTCCTTTCACCGCCTCAGATCATCTTCCCCGTTGTCGGCAGCCACGCCAACTGCATTACCATCATCGACTGAGCAGATCAACCTAAGGACTACACAGTTCCGGAAGAGAGGTCGCATTCTTTCGTGTTTGCTTACGTTATACATCGGTTATTATTACCTGCTACTTTATGTTCAATCATGAGTTTTGAATTGCCCATGGGTCTCATATCGAGCCAACAACGAATAGTATATGTCTACTATCTGGTTCATCTGGGTCTTCTATGTGGTTCATGTTGGGTGGGCAACAAACAATAGATGATCCATTGTCTATCTTTTTAAACTGAAGCTATAATCTACCTGCTATCATTAGTTTTGGATCCATCCACTTGTTTGCTACCATCAGTCTTGATTTTTGCATGCACCCCTTAGGCCTTACAAAATCTAACTATTTGTTTATTATGCATGTCAGATATTGTACACAATTGTACTGAACATGTAGAGAAAAGAGAAGACCATTGCGTGCGAATATAATGTCATGCAGACGCCGCTCCATGGTGGGCGAAGTGGCCCCCTCCTGCATTTCCAGATTGTATTCTAGAGGAAGATAACTGTTCAGATGGAGATTCATAAGGAGCCGACCACGCCTGTTTACCACCTGAGGTGTTTCCTCTAACCTGGCATGCTGATGTTGGTCATATCATGCATATGGCGCCTTGCATTGCTGACATTATACATCGTATATGTCATCAGCTTAGTTTAGATTTGCTTTGTGTGAATGCCACCTGTTTGGTTTCTATATCATACTCCCACCATTCCTAAATATTTGCCTTCTTAGAGATTTCAACAAGTGACTACATACGGAACAAAATGAGTGAATCTACACTCTAAAATGTGTCTAAATACATCCGTATGTGGTAGTCCATTTGAAATCTCTAAAAAGACAAATATTTAGGAACGGAGGGAGTATATGGGAATTATGCAATGCCATCTTCTTTAGCCAGGCATCATATACGTGAATCATGCAATGCCATCCTATTTAGCCAGTCATCGTATATGTGAATTGTATCGTGCCATATTTTTTCCATAATGTATTCCATTTGTCAACAATGTTTATACATTCATCTACTCTTCCTGTGCATCAGCCATTTGAGTCGGTCATGGGAAAATCTGGAGTGAAAACAAGGTCTTCTGAGCAGTCAGTGCTACCTGTCGATGCAGATTTCTTGTTGGTTACAGATAGCTCCTCACAGGAGGATTTAGAGAGAGATGACCAGTCGTATCCCCCCCCCCCCGAGGTGCATGCTCTAACTTGGCTGGGTTATATTGCTCATATCATGCATATGGTGTCTTGCATTGCCATGCCATCTGCTTAGATTAGACATGCTTTGTGTGAATGCCTCATGTTTTCTTTCTATATCAGATATGTGAATTATGCAATGCCATGGTTTTCAACCAGTTATCATATATGTGAATTATGCACCGCCATGGAGCCAGGCATCATATATGTGAATTATCTCATGCCATCTTTTTTTCATTACGTGTTCCATTTGTCAACAATTTGTGTATATTGAACTACTCTTCATTTGTATCAGCCATTTGAGTCGGTTATGGAAAAATCTGGAGTGAAAACAAGGTCTTCAAAGCAGGCAATGGTACCTGTTGAAGCATATATCTCGATGGTTATAGGGAGCTCCTCAGAGGAGGATTCAGAGACAGATGACCAGTCCTATATCCCACCTGAGGTGTATGCTCTAAGTTGCAATGTTTATATTTCTCATATGATGCATATGGTGTCTTGCATTGCTTAGTTTAGACATCATATGCACAATCTTGAATTCTATCTGCTTAGTTTAGATATCATACATGCGAGTGCCGGCTGCTTAGATATGAATCAATTATGTCAATTATATCATGCCATCCTGTATACTTAGACAACATGTTATTGAATTATTTCATCCCAACCTATTTTAGAAAGACATCATATAGTTTTGTCATGTCATCCTGTTTAGGTACTCATCATATGTTGAATTATGCCATTATATCCTGTTAAGTTATCCATCATATATCTGAAACTGTGTCATGTTATCCTGTTTAGTTAGGCATCATATATGTGAAACTATGTCATGCTGTCCTGTTTGGTTAGACAACATATATATGTGAATTACCACATTTGTCTATCATACAATGTCTGTACGTTCAATTTCTTTTCTTGTTTATTAGCCATTTGAATTGGAGGGGGTGATGGCAGTATCTAAGGGAGCAAAAACCCGTTCTTCACAAAAGACAGTGCTACCCGTCGATGCAGATAGAACCATGGTTGTACTGGCCCACAAACTAGCCCCACCACACATAATCGAGACTCTTCCAGATTGCACACTTACACCGTTAGGCAGATAACTAGCTACAACCCATCTAACTGCAACCCTAGCGGATAGTAACCCACTTATAGTTGACAAAGCACCATGTCCACCACAGAGTACCCCCACACGAGCAGTTTGTAAAGCTACTGCAGTGCCCAAAGCACGAAGACCACCACAGCTAACCCAAACTCCACGTTTAAAGCAGAAGAGCAACTATTCTCAGGTCAGATTCCGTAGCTATGGTCCATACTCCTTTGTTGTTGCATCACTGTATTTACTCATACCAACTACTTTCAAATTTAAAGGATCCAATTGAGACTCCAATGGCGCAACAATTATGTTTTATACCTATTTCTTTAAGTAGATTGTTGTTCTAACTTCTTGCTCTTTGTTGATTTCAGTTTAAGTTGTATAAACAGTTATGTTCTCATGTGATGCACATTACAAGTGCTGCCAATGCTGTGTAGTTTCTCACACTTATATTATGTCTATGCTGATGTGTCTTAAAGATATATGAGTTGAACTGTGTCTCTATCTTGATTAGGGAACATAAACTAGAATGATATGGAGAATACAGTGACCATAGTGCATAGATATATGTTTGTTTCATGCTGTTATCCTGTCCACCTTACTACTGAACCGGTATACCAAAATGAGTTGCGTATACTACAAGCTAAACCTGTGATGTGTCTGCTTGTTTCTCTTGTAGTATGCAAACAGAATATTGGAGAAGAGCACCCCACTATGCAATGGTAGAGAAAGTAATGCAGATAAGGTTCAAGATAGTGAGACAACCCTGTTGGTCTCCAAGAAAGGTGATAAAAACAATCTTGTAGACAGTGAGAAAATCCCACAGTCCTGCATTGATGTAGTGTTCGAGTTACTGGCCAGTACCGCTGGCACAAGCTCTTCGAACTCGCTGCCTGAATCACTTCGGCTTCTTTAGTCTCAACTACAAGCTGAAAGGCATCAGTCTGCTGTGCTGCGGCAAGAAGCCGAAGAACTGAGGAAGTCCCTGCAGAATTCAGATGCGTACTTTCTTGTGCAACAGCAAGCGCTGGAGGATTTAAGCGCCAAACAAGAGAAAGTTAATAAGCTTGCTAAGCATCTTGCCAGCATTATGGGTACCCAGGATATTGTTTCTTGAACTCTACTGAAGTGGTTTCAGTTCTGGACTTGTTTTGCTGCGGTGTTTATATGCTGCTTTGTTCCCTATATTTGCACTAGTGGCGAACTTTGATGCCCAGTGGATGTAATATGTGTAATAGCCATGATAGCCTAGCATAAGTTGCTTGCTTATTTATTTCCTTATTGTCTTGTTTATTTGTTTGCTTGTAGTCAGTGCAGTTCTTTTTCCGCGGTTTGCTAGTGGCTGCAATAACCTATTTTTTTAAAACTAGGCCATAATAACCATGGGCTAATATTTACTGTAGTGACACTGGGCCTCCTATGGGCCGTAGAAATAGTGGGCCTTCTATGGGCCGTAGAAACAATAGGCCTTCTACGGGCCATAGAAACAATGGGCTTTCTATAGGCCGTAGAAATAATGGGCCATCTACGGGCCGTATCATCAATGGGCCTTATACGGGCCGTATGATCGATTGGCCAAACATGGGCCAATAACAGGCCGCATTATGGCCGTAAACGGGCTAGAGTTGGAATCGTCCGTTCATGGGCCGACCATAATGGGCCATCGTTAATAGGCCGTATTTGATGACGCTATGAAAACGGCCCAACGTATTAACAGACCACAAACGGGCCGACTATAACCACGTGCTCAATTTGGCCCACAAGCAGAAAATGACAGTAACAGGCTGTAAGTAAACGAATGCTGGAAATGAGCCCAAGAATAAATGGGCTCTGAGAAGGCCGAAAGATAACATGGGCTGGAAACGACCCAACGGAATAACGAGCCGTTAATGGGTATAAAGTGATACACTGTTCATTACGGGCCAGTTTCACCACGGGCCGTTAATGGGTGTAAAGTGATACACTGTTCATTACGGGCCAGTTTCACCACGGGCCGTTAATAGGCCAAGAGTTACATAGGGCCTCATATGGGCTGAAAGACGTCATGGGCCATACATGGGCCAGAAGTGAAAACAGGCTGGAATCATATTGGATGGCCCAGATGACGCTACTGGGCCTAATTCGGATAGGGCGTAACGGGCCTTGGGTTAGCGGGCTGTAAATGGGCTATATGCGAACAGGCCGTTAACAGGCTTTCCATGGGCCGGCTCGCCACCTTTTGACCAAGTCAAACGGGCCGGCCTTTTCACAGGAATGGGCCTTTGTTGGGCCGTGCCACGTGTCGACATATCATAGGCGCCTTCCATCCAATGAGTGGTTGACATTTGTCCCAACGATGAGCCGACACGTGTTTCCTCCAGCCAATGATGATTTTACACGTGGAAAATCCCCATTGGTCGGGGCTGTTAACGGGTTATCAGATCCAAAACCCGACCCGATAGCTTAACAGCGTTCCTTTACGGTGGATGCCACGTGTCGGTCACCCTTGACGAAAGCACTTCTGTGAAGCGCGATTTATCGTCATGGAAGTGGACACTTCCGTGATGATAATTTTGGTAATGTCATGGAACACTTCTACGATAGCACAGGTATGACTATCTTGATTCTGTCATAAATTTGTCATGGATGTACATGCATGACAAAAAAACGCAACCTACTGTGACAAACACGTATCATCATGGAAGTGTTTTTTTTTGTAGTGTAATGGGCTTATTTATACACTTTTATATTATTTTTGGGACTAACCTACTAACCCAGGGCCCAGTGCATTGCTGTTTTTTTGCCTATTTCAGTGTTTCACAGAAAAGGAATATCAAACGGAATCCAAAAGGAATGAAACCTTCAGGAGAGTTATTTTTGGAACAAACGTGATCCAGGGGACTTGGATTAGACGTCAAGAAACCAACGAGGAGGCCACGAGGCAGGGAGCCACGCCTGCCCCCTGGGCGCGCCCCATACCCTCGTGGGCCCCTCGTAGCTCCACCGACCTACTTCTTCCTCCTATATATATCCATATACCCCAAAAACATCCAGGACCACCACGAAACCCTATTTCCACCGCCGCAACCTTCTGTACCCAAGAGATCCCATCTTGGGGCCTTTTCCGGAGCTCCGTCGGAGGGGGAATCGATCACGGAGGGCTTCTACATCAACACCATAGCCTCTCCGATGATGTGCGAGTAGTTTACCTCAGACCTTCTGGTCCAAAGTTATTAGCTAGATGGCTTCTTCTCTCTCTTTGGATCTCAATACAAAGTTCTCCTCGATCTTCTTGGAGATCTATTAGATGTAACTCTTTTTGCGGTGTGTTTGTCGAGATCCAATGAATTGTGGGTTTATGATCAAGATTATCTATGAACAATATTTGGTTTTTCTCTGAATTCTTATCTATATGATTTAATTATCTTTGCAAGTCTCTTTGAATTATCAGTTTGGTTTGGCCTACTAGATTGATCTTTCTTGCAATGGGAGAAGTGCTTAGCTTTGGGTTCAATCTTGCGGTGTCCTTTCCCAGTGACAGCAGGGGCAGCAAGGCACGTATTGTATTGTTGTCATCGAGGATAAAAAGATGGGGTTTATATCATATTGCTTGAGTTTATCCCTCTACATCATGTCATCTTGCTTAATGTGTTACGCTATTCTTATGAACTTAATACTCTAGATGCATGCTGGATAGCGGTCGATGTGTGGAGTAATAGTAGTAGATGCAGGATCATTTCAGTCTACTGCTTGTCGCGGATGTGATGCCTATATACACGATCATGCCTAGATATTCTTATAATTATGCACTTTTCTATCAGTTGCTCGACAGTAATTTGTTCACCCACTGTAATACTTATGCGATCTTGAGAGAAGCCACTAGTGAAACCTATGGCACCCGGGTCTATCTTTTATCATATAAGTTTCCAATCTATTTTATTTCGCAATCTTTACTTTCAATCTATATCATAAAAATACCAAAAATATTTATCTTATTATTATTATCTCTATCAGATCTCACTCTCGTAAGTGACAATGAAGGGATTGACAACCCCTTTATCGCGTTGGTTGCGAGGTTCTTATTCGTTTGTGTAGGTACGAGGGACTTGCGTGTAGTCTCCCACTGGATTGATACCTTGGTTCTCAAAAATTGAGGTAAATACTTACGCTACTTTACTGCATCACCCTTCCCTCTTCAAGGGAAAACCAACGTAGTGCTCAAGAGGTAGCAGATGGTCTGGACTCTTGCACTTGTGGCAAGCCGGCGGCTGCTTGCAGTCAACCTGGTAGTGCCCCTCCACCCCGCAGTTGAAGCACACCACCGGAGAGGCACGGGGAGCCAGAGCAGCAGATGAGTCGACCGGAGGAGTGGGGGATGGGTCACCGAGGAGGCATGGCCCATACTGTTGGAAATATGCCCTAGAGGCAATAATAAAAGTGTTATTATTATATTTCTTTGTTCATGATAATAGTCTTTTATTCATGCTATAACTGTATTATCCGGAAATCGTAATACACGTGTGAATACATAGACCACAATATGTCCCTAGTGAGCCTCTAGTTGACTAGCTCGTTGTGATCAACAGATAGTCATGGTTTCCTGGCTATGGACATTGGATGTCGTTGATAACGGGATCACATCATTAGGAGAATGATGTGATGGACAAGACCCAATCCTAAGCATAGCACAAAGATCGTGTAGTTCGTTTGCTAGAGCTTTGCCAATGTCAAGTATCTCTTCCTTTGACCATGAGAGTGTGTAACTCCTGGATACCGTAGGAGTGCTTTGGGTGTATCAAATGTCAAAACGTAACTGGGTGACTATAAAGGTGCACTACAGGTATCTCCGAAAGTATCTATTGTTTTATGCGGATCGAGGCTGGGATTTGTCACTCCGTGTAAACGGAGAGGTATCTCTGGGCCCACTCGGTAGGACATCATCATAATGTGCACAATGTGACCAAGGGGTTGATCACGGGATGATGTGTTACGGAACGAGTAAAGAGACTTGCCGGTAACGAGATTGAACAAGGTATCGGTATACCGACGATCGAATCTCAGGCAAGTAAAATACCGCTAGACAAAGGGAATTGTATACGGGATCGATTGAGTCCTTGACATCGTGGTTCATCCGATGAGATCATCGTGGAACATGTGGGAGCCAACATGGGTATCCAGATCCCGCTGTTGGTTATTGACCGGAGAACGTCTCGGTCATGTCTGCATGTCTCCCGAACCCGTAGGGTCTACACACTTAAGGTTCGATGACGCTAGGGTTATAAAGGAAGCTTGTATGTGGTTACCGAATGTTGTTCGGAGTCCCGGATGAGATCCCGGACGTCACGAGGAGTTCCGGAATGGTCCGGAGGTAAAGATTTATATATAGGAAGTCCTGTTTCGGCCATCGGGACAAGTTTCGGGGTCATTGGTATTGTACCGGGACCACCGGAAGGGTCCCGGGGGCCCACCGGGTGGGGCCACCTGCCCCGGGGGGGCACATGGGCTGTAGGGGGTGCGCCTTGTCCTACATGGGCCAAGGGCACCAGCCCCAAGAGGCCCATGCGCCTAAGGAACCCTAGAGGGAAGAGTCCTCAAGGGGGAAGGCACCTCCGAGGTGCCTTGGGGAGGATGGACTCCTCCCCCCCTCTTGGCCGCACCCCTTTCTTGGAGTAAGGGGCAAGGCTGCGCCTCCCCCCTCTCCCTTGCCCCTATATATAGTGGAGGGGAGGGAGGGCATCCACACCTGAGCCCTTGGCGCCTCCCTCCCTCCCGTGACACCTCCTCCTCTCCCGTAGGTGCTTGGCGAAGCCCTGCAGGATTGCCACACTCCTCCATCACCACCACGCCGTTGTGCTGCTGCTGGATGGAGTCTTCCTCAACCTCTCCCTCTCTCCTTGCTGGATCAAGGCGTGGGAGACATCGTCGAGCTGTACGTGTGTTGAACGCGGAGGTGCCGTCCGTTCGGCACTAGGATCATCGGTGATCTGAATCACGACGAGTACGACTCCATCAACCCCGTTCACTTGAACGCTTCCGCTTAACGATCTACAAGGGTATGTAGATGCACTCTCCTTCTACTCGTAGCTGGTTTCTCCATAGATAGATCTTGGTGACACGTAGGAAAATTTTGAATTTCTGCTACGTTCCCCAACAGTGGCATCATGAGCTAGGTCTATTGCGTAGATTCTTTGCACGAGTAGAACACAAAGTAGTTGTGGGCGTTGATGTTGTTCAATATGCTTACCGTTACTAGTCCAATCTTGTTTCGACGGTATTGTGGGATGAAGCGGCCCGGACCGACCTTACACGTACTCTTACGTGAGACAGGTTCCACCGATTGACATGCACTTGGTGCATAAGGTGGCTAGCGGGTGACAGTCTCTCCCACTTTAGTCGGAACGGATTCGATGAAAAGGGTCCTTATGAAGGGTAAATAGCAATTGGCATATCACGTTGTGGTCTTGCGTAGGTAAGAAACGTTCTTGCTAGAAACCCATAGCAGCCACGTAAAACATGCAACAACAATTAGAGGACGTCTAACTTGTTTTTGCAGGGTATGCTATGTGATGTGATATGGCCAAGAAGAATGTGATGAATGATATGTGATGTATGAGATTGATCATGTTCTTGTAATAGGATTCACGACTTGCATGTCGATGAGTATGACAACCGGCAGGAGCCATAGGAGTTGTCTTTATTTTTTGTATGACCTGCCTGTCATTGAAGAACGCCATGTAACTTACTTTACTTTATTGCTAAACGCGTTAGCCATAGAAGTAGAAGTAGTCGTTGGCGTGACAACTTCATGAAGACACGATGATGGAGATCATGGTGTCATGCCGGTGACAAGATGATCATGGAGCCCCGAAGATGGAGATCAATGGAGCTATATGATATTGGCCATATCATGTCACAACTATATAATTGCATGTGATGTTTATTATGTTTATGCATCTTGTTTACTTAGGACGACGGTAGTAAATAAGATGATCCCTTACAAAATTTCAAGAAGTGTTCTCCCCTAACTGTGCACCGTTGCTACAGTTCGTCGCTTCTAAGCACCACGTGATGATCGGGTGTGATGGATTCTTACGTTCACATACAACGGGTGTAAGACAGTTTTACACAGCAAAAACACTTAGGGTTAACTTGACGAGCCTAGCATGTGCAGACATGGCCTCGGAACACGGAGACCGAAAGGTCGAGCATGAGTCGTATAGTAGATACGATCAACATGAAGATGTTCACCGATGATGACTAGTCCGTCTCACGTGATGATCGGACACGGCCTAGTTGACTCGGATCATGTGATCACTTAGATGACCAGAGGGATGTCTATCTAAGTGGGAGTTCATAAGATGAACTAAATTATCTTGAACATAGTCAAAAGACTCTTTGTAAATTATGTCGTAGCTCGCGCTTTAGTTCTACTGTTTAGTTATGTTCCTAGAGAAAATATAGTTGAAAGTTGATAGTAGCGATTATGCGATCAGTAGAAAGCTTATGTCCTTAATGCACCGCTCAGTGTGCTGAACCCCAACGTCGTTTGTCGATGTTGCGAACATCGGACATACACGTTTTGATAACTACGTGATAGTTCAATTAAATGGTTTAAGTAGAGGCACCAAAGACATTTTCGAAACGTCACGGAACATATGAGATGTTTCGAGGGCTGAAATTGGGATTTCAGGCTCGTGCCCACGTCAAGAGGTATAAGACCTCCGACGATTTTCTTAGCCTGCAAACTAAGGGATAAAAGCTCAATCGTTGAGCTTGTGCTCAGATTGTCTGAGTGCAACAATCACTTGAATCGAGTGGGAGTTGATCTTCCAGATGAGATAGTGATGTTTCCCCAAAGTCATTGCCACCAAGCTGCTAGAGCTTCGTGATGAACTATAACATATCAGGGATGGATATGATGATCCTTGAGGTATTCACGATGTTTGACACCGCGAAAGTAGAAATCAAGAAGGAGCATCAATTGTTGATGGTTGGTGAAACCACTAGTTTCAAGAAGGGCAAGTGCAAGAAGGGATACTTCATGAAACGGCAAATCAGCTGCTGCACCAGTGAAGAAACCCGAGGTTGAACCCAAACCCGAGACTAAGTGCTTCTGTAATAAGGGGAACAACCACTGGAGCAGCATTACCCTAGATACTTGGTAGATGAGAAGGCTGGCAAGGTCGATAGAAGTATATTGGATATACATTATGTTAATGTGTACTTTACTAGTACTCCTAGTAGCACCAGGGTATTGGATACCGGTTCGGTTGCTAAGTATTAGTAACTCGAAATAAAAGCTACGGAATAAACGGAGACTAGCTAAAGGTGAGCTGACGATATATGTTGGAAGTGTTTCCAAGGTTGATATGATCAAGCATCGCACGCTCCCTCTACCACCGAGATTGGTGTTTGCGTTGAGCATAGACATGATTGGATTATGTCTATCGCAATACGGTTATTCATTAAAGGAGAATAATGGTTACTCTGTTTATTTGAATAATACCTTCAATGGTCTTACACCTAAAAGGAATGGTTTATTGAATCTTGATCGTAGGGATACACATTTTCATGCCGAAAGATATAAGATAGTAATGATAGTACCACTTACTTATGGCACTGCCATGTAAGTCATAATGGTATAAAACGCATGAAGAAGCTCCATGTTGATGGATCTTTGGACTCACTCATTTTTGAAAAGTTTGAGACATGCGAACCATGTCTATTGGTGTATATGCATGAAGAAACTCCATGCAAATGGACCGTTCGGACTCACTTGATTTTGGATCACTTGAGATATGCAAATCATACCACATAGGCAAGATGACTGAAAAGCCTCGGTTTCAGTAAAATGGAACAAGATAGCAACTTGTTGGAAGCAACACATTTTGATGTGTGCAGTCCAATGAGTGCTGAGGCATGCAGTGAATATCGTTATGTTCTTACTTCACAGATGATTCGAGTAGATGTTGAGAATATTTACTTGATGAAACACAACTCTGAATTATTGAATGGTTCAAGTAATTTCAGAGTGAAGTAGAAGATCATTGTGACAAGAGGATAAAATGTCTATGATACGATCATAGAGATGAATATCTGAGTTACGAGTTTTGGCACACAATTAAGAAATTGTGGAAATTGTTTCGCAATTAATACCGCCTGGAACACCATAGTGTGATGGTGTGTCCGAACATCATAGTTGCACCCTATTGGATATGGTGCGTACCATGATGTCTCTTATCGAATTACCACTATCGTTCATGGGTTAGGCATTAGAGACAACCACATTCACTTTAAATAGGGCACCACGTAATTCCGTTGAGATGACACCGTATGAATTATGGTTTAGAGAAACCTAAGTTGTCGTTTCTTAAAGGTTTGGGGCTGCGATGCTTATGTGAAAAAGTTTCAGGATTGATAAGCTCGAACCCAAAGCGGATAAAATGCATCTTCATAGGACACCCAAAACAGTTGGGTATACCTCCTAATTCAGATCCGAAAACAATATGGATTGTTTCTTGAATCGGGTCCTTTCTCGAGGAAAGGTTTCTCTCGAAAGAGTTGAGTGGGAGGATGGTGGAGACTTGATGAGGTTATTGAACCGTCTCTTCAACTAGTGTGTGGCAGGGCACATGAAGTTGTTCCTATGGCACCTACACCAATTGAAGTGGAAGCTTATGATATTGATCATGAAACTTCGGATCAAGTCACTACCAAACCTCGTAGGACGACAAGGACACGTACTACTTCGGAGTGGTAAGCTGATCCTGTCTTGAAGGTCATGTTGCTAGACAACAATGAACCTACGAGCTATGGAGAAGCGACAATGGGCCCAAATTCCAACAAATGGTTAGAAGCCATGAAATCCGAGATAGGATCCATGTATCAGAACAAAGCATGGACTTTGGTGGACTTGCCCGATGATCGGCAAGCCATTGAGATAAATGGATCTTTAAGAATAAGACGAACGTGGATGGTAATGTCACCGTCCATGAAGCTCGACTTGTGGCGAAAAGTTTTTCACAAGTTCAAGGAGTTGACTACGATGAGATTTTCTCATACGTAGCAATGCTTAAGTCCGTCGGATTCATGTTAGCATTAGCTGCATTTATGAAATCTGGCAGATGGATATCAAAACGAGTTTCCTTACCAGTTTTCGTAAGGAAAGGTTGTATGTAATACAATCAGAAAGTTTTTGTCGATCCTAAGGATGCTAAAAGGTATGCTAGCTCCAGCGATCCTTCTAAGGACTGGAGTGAGCATCTCGGAGTTGGAATGTATGCTTTGATGATGATCAAAGATTTTGGGTTTGTACAAAGTTTATGAGAAACTTGTACTTCCAAAGAAGTGAGTGGGAGCACTATAGAATTTCTAATGAGTATATGTTGTTGACATATTGATGATCAGAAATGATGTAGAATTTCTAGAAAGCATATAGGGTTATTTGAAAGGTGTTTTTCAATGGAAAGCCTGGATTAAGCTACTTGAACATTGAGCATCAAGATCTATAAGGATAGATCAAAATGCTTAATAATACTTTCAAATGAGCACATACCTTGACATGATCTTGAAGGTGTTCAAGATGGACCAGTCAAAGAAGGAGTTCTTGCCTGAGTTGTAAGGTACGAAGTTAAGACTTAAAGCTCGACCACGGCAGAATAGAGAGAAAGGACGAAGGTCGTCCCCTATGCTTAAGACGTAGGCTCTTCAGTATGCTATGCTGTGTACCGCACCTAAAGTGTGCCTTGCCATGAGTCAGTCAAGGGGTACAAGAGTGATCCAAGAATGGCTCACAGGACAGCGGTCAAAGTTATCCTTAGTAACTAGTGGACTAAGGAATTTTCTCGATTATGGAGGTGGTAAAAGAGTTCGTCGTAAAGGGTTATGTCGATGCAAGCTTGACACCTATCCGGATAGCTCTGAATAGAGAGACCGGATACATATAATGGAGCAATAATTTAGAATAGCTCCAAGTAGAACAGTTATTTGGAATAGCTCCAAATAGAACGTGGGAGCTACATCTAGGAGATGACATAGAGATTTGTAAAGCACACACGGATCTCAAAGGTTCAGACCCGTTGACTAAAACCTCTCTCACAAGCAGAACATGACCAAACCCCAGATCTCATTGAGTCTTGATCACATGATGATGTGAACTAGTTTAGTGACACTAGTAAACTCTTTGGATGTTGGTCACATGGTGATGTGACCTGTCAGTGTTAATCACATGGTGATGTGAACTAGATTATTGACTCTAGTGCAAGTGGGAGACTGTTGGAAATATGCCCTAGAGGCAATAATAAAAGTGTTATTATTATATTTCTGTGTTCATGATAATAGTCTTTTATTCATGCTATAATTGTATTATCCGGAAATCGTAATACACGTGTGAATACATAGACCACAATATGTCCCTAGTGAGCCTCTAGTTGACTAGCTCGTTGTGATCAACAGATAGTCATGGTTTCCTGGCTATGGACATTGGATGTCGTTGATAACGGGATCACATCATTAGGAGAATGATGTGATGGACAAGACCTAATCCTAAGCATAGCACAAAGATCGTGTAGTTCGTTTGCTAGAGCTTTGCCAATGTCAAGTATCTCTTCCTTTGACCATGAGATCGTGTAACTCCTGGATACCGTAGGAGTGCTTTGGGTGTATCAAATGTCAAAACGTAACTGGGTGACTATAAAGGTGCACTACAGGTATCTCCGAAAGTATCTATTGTTTTATGCGGATCGAGACTGGGATTTGTCACTCCGTGTAAACGGAGAGGTATCTCTGGGCCCACTCGGTAGGACATCATCATAATGTGCACAATGTGACCAAGGGGTTGATCACGGGATGATGTGTTACGGAACGAGTAAAGAGACTTGCCGGTAACGAGATTGAACAAGGTATCGGTATACCGACGATCGAATCTCGGGCAAGTAAAATACCGCTAAACAAAGGGAATTGTATACGGGATCGATTGAGTCCTTGACATCGTGGTTCATCCGATGAGATCATCGTGGAACATGTGGGAGACAACATGGGTATCCAGATCCCGCTGTTGGTTATTGACCGGAGAACGTCTCGGTCATGTCTGCATGTCTCCTGAACCCGTAGGGTCTACACACTTAAGGTTCGATGACGCTAGGGTTATAAAGGAAGCTTGTATGTGGTTACCAAATGTTGTTCGGAGTCCCGGATGAGATCCCGGACGTCACGAGGAGTTCCGGAATGGTCCGGAGGTAAAGATTTATATATAGGAAGTCCTGTTTCGGCCATCGGGACAAGTTTCGGGGTCATCGGTATTGTACCGGGACCACCGGAAGGGTCCCGGGGGCCCACCGGGTGGGGCCACCTGCCCCGGGGGGGCACATGGGCTGTAGGGGGTGCGCCTTGGCCTACATGGGCCAAGGGCACCAGCCCCAAGAGGCCCATGCGCCTAAGGAACCCTAGAGGGAAGAGTCCTCAAGGGGGAAGGCACCTCCGAGGTGCCTTGGGGAGGATGGACTCCTCCCCCCCCTCTTGGCCGCACCCCTTTCTTGGAGTAAGGGGCAAGGCTGCGCCTCCCCCCTCTCCCTTGCCCCTATATATAGTGGAGGGGAGGGAGGGCATCCACACCTGAGCCCTTGGCGCCTCCCTCCCTCCCGTGACACCTCCTCCTCTCCCGTAGGTGCTTGGCGAAGCCCTGCAGGATTGCCACGCTCCTCCATCACCACCACGCCGTTGTGCTGCTGCTGGATGGAGTCTTCCTCAACCTCTCCCTCTCTCCTTGCTGGATTAAGGTGTGGGAGACATCGTCGAGCTGTACGTGTGTTGAACGCGGAGGTGCCGTCCGTTCGGCACTAGGATCATCGGTGATCTGAATCACGATGAGTACGACTCCATCAACCCCGTTCACTTGAACGCTTCCGCTTAGCGATCTACAAGGGTATGTAGATGCACTCTCCTTGTACTCGTAGCTGGTTTCTCCATAGATAGATCTTGGTGACACATAGGAAAATTTTGAATTTCTGCTACGTTCCCCAACACATACCGCCAATGAAGTCCTGGCCACCCTTCTTCCTCTTCATCTTCTTCTTCTTCTTCTTGAAAAGGCACCCTCGCCATTTCGTCCACCCGGCCCCGCCAGAGGGAGTTGAGCCTACCGCTGAGGGGGGTTGTAGCGGCGTGGGGGCGAGGCATCCGTTCGGCCAGAGGGGGCCGGCGACCAGGAACGATGACCGCGAGGGGGAGTCCTTGTCCCTCGATCAGTCAGGGGAGCGCTCGCGCTGGCGAGAATCTTTCCAAGAGGAGGTGTAACAGCCCCAAAATTGGGTTATCAATTTTTGTGTTGTTATTCTCTCCTGGCACTCATTTTCAAAATTTTCTCCTGAGTTTGCTGGATGACTCTGAGAAATTTTGTCATTTTCAACCTTTCAAAATCTTGCTCATGTCTTTTTCAGTGGGCAAGACCTCTTTTGCATCATCCCAAACCCTCTCAAACCCTAATTCCAAATTTTTGCAATTTGAATGTGCCCTTTGTGATTACAAAGGAGCTATCATTTCCTTTGATCTGTTGATCCTCCCAATTGTTCCCAGATATCACCCTATCTTTCTGAACCTTGGATATGCAAAAATATTGCCATGTCCAATGCAATATTTTTAATTATGATTTATTCCTTTTCTTGCCTTTCTCAGGAATAAAATCCAAAGGCATAGCTAGCCATCTCCTAAATTCATGAGAATTGGTGGAGTTGATACTTATGCCTAATCCAAGCTCTAGCAAGTATATTGGCCATAATTAAATAAGGAAAATTGCCTTTTCCTATTTAATGCCAATATTGCATTTCTGCCATTTTCCAGAGGAACTACTATTTTTATAGCAGGGAAAATTCTCACATAAATTGTGGAGATTGTCCTTGCTATATATTAACTAGTTCCATCCTAATCTCATGTTCCTCAGTTCAAAAATTTGGCACATGATCCAATGCAAGTTTCTGCCTTCTCTGAAATTTTACAAAGGAAGTGCTTTATTCCTAACTCCAATTGAGCTATAATTTGACAGGGTGATTAATAATTACAAATCACCTCTGGATACCAAAATCAGCTCAATCCATCTAACCAATCTTCCTTGGCAATTTTTCAAGTTTCTGCTCAGATTTGCTTATCTGTGAAGGAAGTACCCTCATAGATGATCAAAATGAGCTGAAACTATACCATCAGTCTCTAATGATCATATTATCACACTTCTCCAAGATTCATCTCATTTCATTGAACTATGTGAGCACAGGAGCAATTCTTTGTTTCTGTCCACATTTTCATTTTGTGAAGCAAGTGTATTTTATCTTGCTCCATTATGGCTGATAATTTTCTCAGGCCTTTTCCTATCTATATGACCTATCTCCACAAGATTTGGACTCATTTCATCTGGCCAATTGCCTTGAGGAGTTTTCTGAAGTTTTTGGACAGAAATGATGGCTGTGAAGGAAGTACCATTTTGGTGAGTCCATTTGGTATGAACTTTTTACAGCATCATGGTATGTTCAAATCATCAGGCTTTGCCAAGATTTAGCCTAATCCATCACTCCTAGTGAGTGCTTCATCATGATTCAGTTTCTGGGTCAGTTTTGGTGGTTGTACAACAACTATGGTAAATAGTTGTCCATTTTACCTCAAAACTCCCAGGACCGTATTCCTTTCTACCCCAAGCCTCCCAGACAACAATTTTACCTTTTACCCTCTCTGGTTTACTCTCTAGAGTGTGGTAAAGTTTGCAACAGTAAATTTGTGGAGCTTGTTTTATTCATCTCACTTTGTCTCTACCACTATCTTTACCATGGTAATACTCCGAGCTGGAAGGACTACGCGGTAGACATAAACTTACAGCCGTAAAAACCTCAGAGCGCGCCATGCCAGTGGTGACTACGAGGGAAGCTAGCCAAAACGGTGGTCTAGCCACTGTTGTCGTCGGCATCGCTGCCTCGACCGTCTCTGGCCTCGCCATTAATGTCCAGCAGCTCCCCCTCGTCGTATTCTTCCCTCTGGACTGCTGCCCCCCTTCGTTTTCTTCTCCGGCGAGCCGTGCCAACGACCGGAATAGTGTGCTCCTATGCATCGTCGTCTTCCTCAACGGTGTCCGCTTCCTCCTCTTGTCTTCGAGCCTTGCTCGTCTCCGTGACGCTCTGGCGCTCGTCCGCACCCTCCTCGTTGCCTTCTCACCGCTCCCCGCGAAGCTTTGGCTGCGCCTGCCGACACTGCGCTGTCGCCGGCGCACGGACACGTCGCCTCAC